>NC_058408.1:67565766-67566075 GCF_002201575.2 Neomonachus schauinslandi
GTGGCAGGCAGGCTATAGTATCCTGTGGTATGCTGTGGCAGGCTATAATATCCTGTGCTATGCTGTGGCAGGCTATAGTATTCTGTGGTATTCTGTGCTATACTATAGTATGCTGTGGTATATACTGTGCTACACTGTAGTATACTCTGGTATGCTGTGGCACACTATAGTATACTGAGATACATTGTGCTATGCTGTGCTATACCGTAGTATGTTGTGATACATTGTGCTATGTTGTGGTGTGCTGTGGTATACTGTGGTATCCTGTGGTATACTGTAGTGTACTGTGGTAGGCTGTGCTGTGCTGTG
>NC_058408.1:67566085-67578055 GCF_002201575.2 Neomonachus schauinslandi
CTGTGGTGTCCTGTGGTATACTGTAGTGTACTGTGGTATGCTGTGCTATGCTGTGCTGTGCTGTGGTATCCTGGGGTATACTATAGTGTACTGTGGTATCCTGTGCTGTGCTGTGGTATGCTGTGGTATCCTGGGGTATATTATAGTATACTGTGGTATGCTGTGCTATGCTATGATATACTGTGGTATACTATGCTGTGCTGTGGTATACTGTGGTATCCTGTGGTATACTATAGTGTACTGTGGTATGCTGTGCTATACTCAAAGCCTTTTGGTTTAATGATGGGCCTAGTTGGCAAGTCAGGCTGTAGTATCTAACATTATGAGCGAATATATATATCAGAGAAAGATTTTAAATATATATGCATATTCAGCACACACTTATACAGAATTTATCACGTTAGGCATTATCTTAACCACTTTTAAAATATGAACTCATTTAATTTAATGCTCATAAAAAACCCAAAAGGCAGTTAGTATTATGATCCTCATTTCCAGAGGAGAAAACTGAGGCACAGAAAGGGTACTCAACTTGCCCAGGGTCACAATGCCATGAAGTGACAGAGTCAGTACTTGAACCCAACCTGTCTGGACCCACGTTCTGTGCCAACCCCTGGCCTCGCACACGCCTCTTTTCTGGGTTGCTACAATTCTCCTACTGATAGATTTTATCTGGAGTGAGAAACACTTGATATTCTGAGAATTGGAGCATGCATGGTTTTATGAACAAGAGTGCTTCTCACGTAGATGTCAAGCATTAACGTGCAATCATCCTCTCCCCAGTCATGCTGGCCTAGCCTGATGGCTGAATATGCATACAATTCCAGCATAGAAAGGGCCCAATGTAAAAACAACTCATTCCATGTCTGAAGGCTGGCTGCTAGACACAGGGGCTTGTTGGCTCCCCTTGGGACCCCACATTCCCCCCAAAGGGCTAAGTCGGGTTTGACTTCAGGGAAGGCCTTGGAGGTGGAGGTGAGGCAGACTACTGTTGATCTGCCCCACGGCCGGTGCCCACTAGGAACACAGACTCTGACACCAGGCCCACGAGCAAGCGGCAGGGCACTGGCTGCCACAGGCCCTTTGCTGTGGGGGCAGGAGGAGGTGTTGCTGGGAGAGCCAAGCTGGAAGCAGAAGGAGCGGAAATGGTGCAGATGGAATGTGCTAGTGGCGGAACTCTGCCCGCGGCCCTTCACATTCCACTGTTGTTGCACAAGGAGCGGCGGCTGTGTGTGCCGTGCGCACACGTGCGGGTGACGGGCGCGCGGCCCCTGTCCTGGTGACCCACAGCAGCACCACCTCACTGCTGGGTTTTGTCGAACGCCCTCTGTCACAAGGGAATTTCATTCCTGAGATACGTGCTAGGCCCAAAAGATTCCTTCCCAAAAGTTCACTAGAGGGGGCGCCTGGGTGGCTCAGTTGGTTAAGCCACTGCCTTCGGCTCAGGTCATGATCCTGGAGTCCCGGGATCGAGTCCCGCATCGGGCTCCCTGCTCGGCGGGGAGTCTGCTTCTCCCTCTGACCCTCCCCCCTCTCATGTGCTTGCTCTCTCTCATTCTCTCTCTCTCAAATAAATAAATAAAATCTTTAAAAAAAAAAAAGTTCACTAGAGGGCAAAATTCCATGAACCAAGATTCCTTAAACTAAGGAAACTGCCCGAGGAGCTCGGGCACCACAGTCTCTCTGACGGGGGCGGAGAAAGCGTGTGTGTTCCCAGTGGCAAGCGAGCGTGAACCTGCAAGCCTGCCGTTGCAGGAGAAATCACCAAACTTCCAGTACAACTGGGAGCCAAGTACTACTCCCAGTTTAAGCGCTGGGCCAGCTCCAAGTACTCTGCTCCTCCGGATTTTTTTATAATCAGTGGACGGTTTGCCAAGTTCATGAACACCGAGAGTTTCCACAGTATCAATATAACTAGTAAATAGGATTCAGGTTTAGCATCTGTTGCGCCAAGACTGTGACCAACAGGCACAGATGATGGAAATAAAACAAAGCGAGGCTCCAGCCGCGTAACCTGGGTCAGGTCACTCAGGCCCTCTGAGCCCTCCTTTCCTTGTTGGTAAAGTGGGGAGAGTTAACACCTGCCCCAGGAACTTGATGTTCTGCAAAAGTTAACGAGATACCACGTGAGGGTGCCGAACACCATGCCAGCCTCCTATGAGGCACCCCTGCTCCCCGTAAACACACACAAGCAACGTGCCTGATTGTGGAGGAGCATCATTCTGCAAGATTTGCTTACAAGCTGACCACAGTGGGGGGAGGGTGATCAAGGTATTTATTGATTATGTAACACCTCCATGCTATGATAGGTGATATGGCGAGAAAGCAGAAGACCCAGCCTGCTTTTACAGAGCTTACACGCAGGACCGGGAAGCAAAAGGCTCCTATGAGACACTCAGCAGCATGGAAGTCTTGACAAACCTCAACTGAGCAGGTACAAGGCGCCAAGCGCAATGACCACTTCAGGCGTAGGGTCTCATCAGACACTCTTAATGACCCCCGGAAGAACTTCCCAGGTTGGGGCCTCAAACTCGAGGGGTCTGGATCCACAAACACTGGCGTGCACGGCTAGTTACAGAGGGGTAGTCGGACCGGTGACACAGCCTTCTCGGAGGAGATGAGCTGAATCCCAGAGGAAAAATGGAATTTGGACTGGCAGGTGCCGTGGTCGGCTGACATGTGGCCTTGGTGGGGTTTGACCCCAGAGCTAACTCTGGAAGGCTTCATCAACCAGAGTCCTCAAAGCGGGGCAAGGATTGCTTCCATTTTGTAGATGAAGACACCGGGTCTGAAGGAGAGCAAGTAACTTGAGTACCTCTCTCCACTCACAAGCCAGCCAGGCTTTGGGACCTCTATGCCCTGCCCTCCCCCAGACGGCCAGCCGGGAACCCTTCCTTCTCCTGTGACCCGTGGAACTGGGAGCGGCGCCCGCCGGCCTTGCCAGCCCAAGGGGCGTGTGGGGTCCAAGCTCCCCCCTTCCTCCCCGCCCCGGGAGCTGGTGGCCACAGCCCGGGCCACGTGTTTGTGCCTGCTGGGCTGGGCCTGTTCTTCCTTCACCGTGCGGCCGCTGCCAGAGGGCTGGGCCGGCTTTCCTATCTCCTCTGCCACAGCTGTGTTCTCAACAGGGAGAGTCGCCCCAGCTCGCCTGATGCATCCCGGGCCCCTGCGCAGCCAGCAGGGTGGTGTGAGGATGAGATTAGGCGGGTGGGCCGGCCCCTGGGCCCGGGACAGCCTGGCCACGGCGGGCACAGGGGACAAGGGTAGGGACGCAGACACCAAGGGCCAGAGGGACAGCACAGACAAGAGGTGCAGCCAGCCCTGACTTTCCAGCCGGCGTGGAGTCCTGGTTCCGGACACGGCTGAACGGAGGTTACATTTATTCGAAATCACGTCGCAGACAGAAGTTGGCCCCCGGGGACCAAGTGGCGTACTGGGGTTTCACCCCAAATCAAGGCGGTCCTCTTGCATCGCCCCCTCCCCAGGGTGCTGGCTCCACCCTACAGAGCCTCCCGGGGCCTGAGCCCGGCTCTCCCGGGAAGCACCCCGCCCCACCCCGCCCCACGCCACGCCTCCTCTCCTCCCACCCTCCGCGGCTCCTTCACGCCCTTCCCTCCGCGGTCCGGTCTCTCTGGCTCTGTTCCTTCCTCGCTCTTCACATGGTTCTTAAATCCACTGCTTCCTTTCGGTGGTTAGAGAAGGGATAAAAGCTTCCCTTTTCTGTCTGCCAGTGTTTAAATTCCTTCTGAAAACATCCAGAAAAGCCTATAAAAGGGAAACAGTCTTTTCCTATGGACGGCTCAAGTAGAACTCAGCAGGCAGTGCATGCAGGTGCGGGGACGCCCAGCCTTGGGGGCTCCTCCCGGCCCCCTAGCCCTCGGTGGTGCAGCTGCACCCTCTCCCCACGGCCCAGCCCCGCATAGACCAGGAGCGAGGCTCCGCCCTCTGCCCGCGCAAAGCCCGGAGTCTGCAGAAGCAGGCCCAGTGGGGTTGGGCTGTTGTTTTCAGGGACCCCGGCTTTCTGCTCCAAAGGAGGCCCCTTTCCCTTTGCTCCACGGCGTCCACGTGGACCTTCTACAAGGAGCGACTCTCTGCGGACCCGCTGCCTTCTCAGAGGTCGCTCCTGGCCAGCCTCCTACCACTCAGTTCATCTCAGCAGGTGTTTCTGATCGGGAGGTGTGGCAGACAGCTTGATCCCCCACCCCCCATTTCTGAGGACCCCAGGACACGAGGGCCTCAGTCTCTGCGTGCCATACTCAGCAGCACTCCTGGGCCCTGACCACAGGTGGCTTCCTGGAGGAGACCCTTACCCCGCAAAACACCCGTGCAGTCTCTCGGGGGGCACCAGCTCCTCGCCCGGCTCGCCCCTCTCCCCAGCGGTCACCTCGGCAGGACTCGGCTTCCAGGCAAGTATCTCTTGGCACACAAATCTGGCAACATTATCGTGCTTAAGAACGTGAACTGTGGGGCGCCTGGGTGGCTCAGTTGGTTAAGCGACTGCCTTCGGCTCAGGTCATGATCCTGGAGTCCCAGGATCGAGTCCCACGTCGGGCTCCCTGCTCGGCCGGAAGTCTGCTTCTCCCTCTCCCACTCCCCGTTTGTGTTCCCTCTCTCGCTGTGTCTTTCTCTGTCAAATAAATAAATAAAATCTTTAAAAAAAAAAAAAACGTGAACTGTGGAGAAGGAAAAATCGAGGTTCACGTCGATAGCACTGCCTGCTGACCGCATTGCCAGACTAAACGGGATTAAGTAGAACCGTGTGCCAAGAGATCTTACAAAGAGTCGTAGACGCAGAAAGCTCAGTAACCATGTGATTGCGACTCGCGACCATGTGCTCACCACTCACGCCCCTACCATGAGCACCCTACGAATCCCCCTACCTCAAGGTTCTTTCTGCTGAATTTAGGACTCAGATAAATAAACAACTGGATATAAAGCTATAAAAGAGTAAAAAAGATATGCGTGTATATTGGTCTCTCCCTCGTGCCTACTTCTATTTTGTCTTTGACCCCAGTTCCTGACACACGGAGCTCCTCAGTACCCCCGGAATTTCCTGGGTGATAGGAATCTCTTTTGTTCTAATGAGGTGATTCTCGGGGGGCTCCTGGGTGGGGGGCACCAGAAAATCTTTTACTCTGGATGTTTTCAGAAGGAATTTAAACACTGGAAGTCCCGAGCTTTTAAGCTCGGGACTTCCAGCCCCACCCCCATTCTCTGGGGGGTGAATGAATAAACGATCAATCTCACTGACATGATGAAGCCTCCATAAAAATCCCTGCAGTGCAGGGTTCTGGGGGCTTGTGGGCTGGTGAACACAGGTGCGTGCTAGGAGGGTGGTACACCCCAGCTCGGCGGGGACAGACGCTGCTGCGCTCTGGACCCTTCTGGACCTCGCCCCATGCGTCTCTTCATCCTTATCTTTTATTATATCCTTTATAATAAGCTGGTAGATGTGAGTGTTTCTCTGAATCCTGTGAACCATTTTAGCAAATTATCAAACCCAGGGAGGGGGGGCATGGAAACCCCAATTTATACAGATGAGAGCCTGGGACTTGTGACTGGCCTCTGACACAGGACAGTCTTGTGGGACGGCGCCCTTAACCTGTGGGATCTGAACTGATCCCCAGGCGGGTGTTGGAGCTGAACCGAGGGACACCCCACTGGTGTCAGAGGACTGACACCAACGGTGTGGAGAGGAAAGCACACATCGCTGTCAGAGTGCCGAGTGTGGGATACAGGGAAACGGCGTATTTTTCCGCGACAAATGCAGAATGAACAAACACAGTCACACATGAGATGGAGCTCTGGGGGGTGGGGGGAGGAGCGGCATGAATTACAGCAGGAGAACAGCAGGGTGCCAACCGGGCGAGGCCATGATGCATGAGCAGGACTGTGGTCAGCGGGAGCGAGCAGGGAGCTCCTGGAAGCAGCGGGAGGCGGGCGTGGAATTACGAAAGGTGCAGGCAGGGTGTGCAGGGTGAACACACGCTGGGTGCTTCCTTAGGTTCGAGCTCTCCTTCCTCCTCCCCCCAGCCCCGGTGTCCACTTAGGTGCCCACTCAGTTCTGGGGAAACCCCTAATGTGAAGAGGAGGCTTGCAGCAGAGTGAAGAGGGGCTAGGAGTGCTGGGGCAAAGGCATTCCCTCTTTCTTTAGAGACATGAACAAAGAAGCACAAAGCCCAACCACCTCAGGACCATGAAAATCAGACAGAAAGAAATTGAGTTCTTGAAGAAAGTGCTGAGCTGCTGGATCAAGCCTTGCCTGAAGCTCACACTGATATTGGACTTTCTTTTTTTAGGAGCCAATAAATCCCTGTCTTATATAAGCCAGTTTGAGCTAAGCTAATGAAATGACCTGAAATCATGTACAGCATGAATTGTGGGAGCATGGAGGGATGTAAACAACATCAAAACTAGAAGGGAATCCGAGGATTAAGCCATGAGAGGCTTTCCCTGTTCCATGCTAGGGCGTTGGACTGCATGTAGGCAGCAGGGAGACCACTGAAAATCCTTGAGGAGGGAGATGGGGGGATGGAATCTGTTTTAAGAAATTAGCTCTCACAGCAGAATGAGTGACAGACTGGAGGGAAGGGAGATTAGGAGAAAAAAAAAATGTGATTAGTAATGGGTCTGGGAAAAGGACATTTTATCAAACATCCCCAGATGTCAGCACTGCGGGGAGAGGGGGTGTTTGTGAGCTGGCAAAGTCACTCCGGCACAGCCTCTCCCAGTATCAGCACTGAGGGACTCCTCTTCACCCCTAAGAGCAAACAGCACGCACCTAATATCACAATACCTCCAAAGGCTATCCAGTCGTCTTAGAAGTTTCAAAAAACAGGAGAATCTTTTTATTTTAAAACAGGGCGCCTGGGTGGCTCAGTTGGTTAAGCGACTGCCTTCGGCTCAGGTCATGATCCTGGAGTCCCTGGATCAAGTCCCGCATCGGGCTCCCTGCTCGGCAGGGAGTCTGCTTCTCCCTCTGGCCCTCCCCCCCTCATGTGCTCTCTCTCATTCTCTCTCTCTCAAATAACTAAATAAAATCTTAAAAAAAAAAAAAAAACTAAAACAAAGTTCATTGTAATTTACTTTTAGACTAACCATACATTTACACAGTGAGGAAAAGAATACACCCCAAAACAAGAAGCCGTAACAAAGCGTCCCGACTCCCAAAAGTTTGTGATTCGCCGATCTAAATCATGGGGCTCCCAGCTCCCCTCCCCAGTGGGAGCACCTGTCCCGGCAGCCGCCAGAGTGCTAGAGCCTTCCAGAGCCTTCCAGAGGCCTCCAGAGCTCATGTGGTTCCGTCTCCACATCCCCGAGGAAGGTAAGCATCCCTTCCACAGTGGCCAGAGACTGCCCCGGCTGCCCCACGGGTCCACCCTGCCTGGGGCCCCACACCCCACACCTTGCCCCTGCCTCGCAGCCTCCTCCCTGACCTGGCTGTTCCCATTCTCAGCCCCCAGAGCTTCCCATACCCAGACTGCCACCTGCGTCCCAAACCCACTCCTTAATTTACATAATTCCGATAGTTTTCCTTGCCAGCTTCCTGTTTTTGTAAATCCTGTAGGGTTTTTTTTCATCTCCCAAGAGCCCGGCTCACAATCGCCCTCTACCAATCTGGTTCTTCTGCATCGAAGGAGACAGAGGAGCTTCTAATGAGTTCCCTTTTTGTTGTAGAAACAGAAGCTTAAAAACAGCCAGTGGTTTCCAATCCAGAGAGTTTCCTACAAGCTTTTGACTCCACTGGTTACTGGCTTCCTGTCAGCAGAACAAAGTTTCAGGCTGAGTCACAGCAGAGCGCCAAGCCCAGCAGTGATTCATGAGTGTGGCTCATGACGGCCCTGCCACCACCAGCGGCCACCGTCAGCGCGGCCCCCAGTTCGCCTGATCCTCGAGCGCAAGAGACTGATTCTCTTCCAGGTGGAGAAGTGTCAGCAGTCAGCACAGGCCAGCCTGGAGCTCGGGGACCAGATGGGCTGAATCAGCACGGCTCCAGGGATGCCTGGGAAGGCACCCCTGCTTCAAAATAACGTCCCACCCTCCCCTGCATAGGGCTGAGGCTTCCTCCCTCTGAGCTTTTCTGGTCCTCCTTTAAGGCACAAACGGGCCACTCACACCCTAATGTGATTAACGTGATGAGCTCACTTAGGAAAACACTCATCACTGCAGAGAAGCAGATGGGAGAGACGCAGAAAAAACCCGAAACACGAGCAGGCCGAGACACGGACGTCAGCCACTTCTCAGTCTCGCCCAGGACCAGGCTTGGCTGCAGGGTCAGTGGCAGAGAAACCCTGCACCCTTTGCCATGACTCAGTTTGGGGGTTTCTCCAGATTCCAAGATTCTCTTGAGGGGCCTCAACGCCTAGCAAGCCACACGGAAGCTGCGCTATAAACAGGGGGTGAAACACGGGCTCCAGACCGGGCCCAAACCACTATAACAACGAGAAGTCCGCAGGGGGATCTGTCACACGCATTCTCCTCACGGATCTTCAGACACCTGGGAAATGCAGTTCCTCCTGATTCCAGAGAGGAGGATGAAGTTTTTCTGACCTGAGGTTTTCTGACCTGAGGTACCATGATACATCACGGACTAGCTGATGAATTCCTAGATTCATGAAAAGTCAAGATAGGGTCCCCTAACATGAAATGCACCACTTAAGCGTCTACAGTCAGTGGGCTCCAGCAGGCTCATGGTGCTGTATGACCCCGGGCACAGTGCGGTTCCGCGTCCCGGCGGCACGTGACCCGGGCAGATGTGAGAGGCCCTCCCGCAGGCCCCCAGGATGACCTGGGACACAAGAGCAGATGAAAGGCAGAAGCTCCAAGGCCCCGAGAAGGGACTGTCTGTTGTCACAGGAGCTCCGAGGGCGAGCGACCCCGGCACCAGGAGGACCGTTGCTGAGCCTCTGGAATTCCAGAGATTCGGGCAATTTCTCACTTCCCGGATGATGTCCCACTCCACAAGCAAGGAGCATCTCCCACTGCTTGCTGGTATGTCTCTCGCCACGGGCACCTCATAAACGTCGTAAACTTGATGAAATGAGAGCTAAAATTCTCCATTTTTCTCCCCAAAGTCTGCTCCCTTGACCCCCAGCCCCCTTTCTGTCCTCCAGACCCACTGGCCTCCTGTCACCTGCTTTGACTCACTCTGCTCCTCTGGCCCCAGAGACCCGGCGCAGGCTGCACCCTGCCCTCCACGTGCTCAGCCTATGCTTCCACGGGCCCTCTCCTCCCCCAGCACCCACAGTGCACACCGCTCCCGGGACCCCCGAATCCCTGCCCAGGAGAGCCCCTCGGCCACCAGCCACGCGGCCTTTCCTCCGTGCCCTCCTGGCTGCATCCGGCCCAGCCTCCGAGTGA
Organism: Neomonachus schauinslandi; assembly: GCF_002201575.2. Classification (NCBI taxonomy): domain Eukaryota; kingdom Metazoa; phylum Chordata; class Mammalia; order Carnivora; family Phocidae; genus Neomonachus; species Neomonachus schauinslandi. The sequence continues at coordinate 67,575,443 of NC_058408.1, forward strand.
CACTCGCAGCCGCTGTGCCCCCGCACGTGCAGGGTGATGGCTTCATCAGGGTCCACCCTGCAGACACCCCGTCTCTTCCGGCACCCCTAGCCACTGGCACAACCCAGCACTAGCAGGCGGTACGGATCTGACCAACCAATGAAGTCGGGTTTTGTTTCTTTGCTTTTACTCACCTACTTACGGATTGAGGCATAACTGACATACACAATGATCCGATCTTTGTATGTATGTTGTGAAGTGATCAGCGCAACAAAGTCTAGTGAACGTCCGTCACCATACATAGTTACTAAACACACTGTGTTCTTTTGATGGTTAGCAAGAAGCCCGAGGAGCTCCCTAAGATAAAGTGGCTGCAAAAAGAACCTCAAAATAACCCCAGCAGTTGGTGATGGAAACCAGTGTTTATTACCATCGAGTTGCTTCCCGCGTTGCTTTGACCACAGGCAAAGGTTTGGCAGGAATGTGGCTTCAAGCACAAGGACCGGCAGGCAGACAGCTTGATAAACCGGTTCCTACCTTTGGTCTATTCTACCCTGTTCCCCTTCCTGCTTCCAGAACGCAGACTGGAGGATGGCCCGAGCAAGTAGGGAGCCTGGCCGCTGTCAGGTGCACGCAGCCCCCACTGCCAGGGCATGGGGGGACACAGGGACAAGTGGGGGGACAAAGAGACAAGTGGGGGGACACAGGGACAAGCGGGGGGACACAGAGACAAGTGGGGGACACAGGGACAAGTGGGGGACACAGAGACAAGCGGGGGGACACAGAGACAAGCAGGGGGGACACAGGGACAAGCAGGGGGGTACTGGGTGCCAGGGAGATGTGCATGGACTCCGTTCCTTCTCATCCCTGGGACCACACGGCATTTCAAGGGCTCGGTGACTTCTGAAATTCTGTATGAAAATGATAGGAGATCTAATTTTTCCAATTCCCTTCAGTGAATTTTATCGATAAGGATGTGAAATACCGACATGGCTGATACAATAGTCAGAAATCACATTATCACAGCTTTTGACCCAACACCTGGGATGAGATGTATTCAGGCATCGGGCCTGGGGGCTTCTAGAGTCTGGCAGACATTATTACTGATTTTGCAGTCACGCTGAAGAACCACAGCTGCTGTGACACCACCCCTCCTCATCAGATCTACATGTTCAAGTGTCCCGTCTGTTGAGATGCTGCGGTCGTGCGGCTGGCTTGCACAGCGCTTGGCTCCGGGGCCGCCACCGCAGACTGGTGTGGACGGAGGAACCCTGGCCTGCGTGCACACTGGGGGTTGGCACGGGGTCTCCGGCAGAGGGCAGGGAGGACCTGCACTCGGCCCTTCCCCCCCCACCTCCGGGCTCCACACCCTCATTACCCGGCCCCCCAAGCACCTGCGGCTGCCAGGGAATGAGAATGACCCAAATTATCCCTGATACACGATACAAGGGAATCACCCCCAAATGACAACATTTTTACTATAACCGCAAGAAATCCCATGCGATACCCTTCCAGCTCATCTGGACATCTGGTTCAGAAGCTCCGTAAGGACCTGATTGCTTTCCTGGAAAACAAAGCCCTGGTTTTCCAGCCCATGTCCACACATTACCACCCCTGCTAGCAGAGGGGAGAGTCCGGCCTCAGTTCAAGTTCTCTGTGGTTCGGTCTCACTTCACACATAGCTGTGCTCCTGAAAACCTGCGTGCGTTTAGCTTTCTGTAAATGGTCCCACATTTGAAAGACACTAAGGAAGCCTCCTATTTAGAGGAATTCCAGGGGCGCCTCGGTGGTGCAGTTAAGTGTCCCTCTTGATTGCAGCTCAGGTCATGATCTCAGGGTCGTGAGATCGAGACCCACCTCGGGCTCCGTGCTCAGCGGGGAGTCTGCTTGAGATTCTCTCTCCCTCTGCCCCTGCACACCCCCACGCTCCTGCTCTCTCTCTCCCTCTCAAATAAATAATCTTTTAAAAATAATACAATAGGGCGCCTGGGTGGCTCAGTTGGTTAAGCGACTGCCTTCGGCTCAGGTCATGATCCTGGAGTCCCTGGATCGAGTCCCGCATCGGGCTCCCTGCTCGGCAGGGAGTCTGCTTCTCCCTCTGACCCTCCTCCCTCTCATGCTCTCTGTCTCTCATTCTCTCTGTCTCAAATAAATAATAAAATCTTTAAAAAAAAAAATACAATAAAGGAATTCCATGTGAAGCAAATATCAAAATTATGGCTACAAAGACTTTGTGGCAAAATGAAAAATGCTTATGAGTCAGAGTTAAGAGGAAAAAGTCCCAATCAAAATTGTGTGCCTCGTGTGGTGTGTCTCCCTCACCGTTGTGCCTTACTCTGTACTGGAAACCCTCCACTCCTTCTCCTTTCTTACTTCTCCTTGCGTTTGCTAACAGCAATCACACCCCTCCCTTGAGCCCCTGGGGCAGACTGAAACTACTTCAGAGACCATTGCAGTTCTACACACTCACACACACGCACACATGCACACTCGTTCACGCTCACACATGCTCACACATGCACACCACTCACGCTCACACATGCTCACATGCACGCCGCTCATGCTCACACATGCTCACACTCACACATGCACACACATGCACACCACTCATGCTCACACTTACACTTACATGCA
>NC_058408.1:67578065-67613902 GCF_002201575.2 Neomonachus schauinslandi
CACACATGCACACCACTCATGCTCACACTTACACTTACATGCACACCCCTCATGCTCACACTCACTCATGCTCACACGTGCTCACACTTACATACACACCACTCACACTCACGTGTGCACACACATGCACACCACTCATGCTCACACATGCTCACACTCACACATGCACACTCTCACACGCTCACACTCTCACACGCTCACACACATTCACTCAGTGTCAAACCCTCCAGAGCCTCCGGTAGGTTTCCCTGGCCTTTGGGTTTGTGAAGCACAACTTTAAAAGCCCCCCCCCGAAAAAGGCTGGCAAACGTCCTTTATGTTCAGCAACTATAAAATTGCTATCTGTCTGTTACACAAATGAGCCACCTACCCAGCAACCTATTTATTACCCACCATATCAAGTTTATATACAAAGACTAACCAAATAACTCAACAAATTAATTCCTTTAAGAAATAAATAAAAAGAAGAAAGATCTTATTTCTCAGCCTAAAATGCCCTTGTCAATTGGCGACAAATAAACCACACATTATGGGATAAATTAAAGGCCCTGGGTCAGTGCCCTCATTATCCAGGGAAGTCACTGACTAAATCCTTTTAAATGGATTTGAGGCTCCCTCTCCTCCATTCTGACATTGTTGGATGTTATAAGAAATTAGCCAGTCATTTAGTCTTGCCATCAACAGATGACATCTGCTTTTCCCTTCTTGCCTAAAGCCCTCTGCTCTAAACTCAGAAATAAAACAGAAACTTTTGGGAATAACCTGAAAAAGAGGTATAATAAAACCTATAGCGGGCACTCCTAACTATGGACGCCACAGCTAACAGACCCAGGCATGCAGGCTTCCCCATGGGCGCGGACACCATGTCCGCAAACACCTGTCCAGTCCGTACCACAGAACTGGGTCAGGACTGCCAGGACCCCGATCACAGAGACAGGTGACCTTGTGAAGGCAGGCTGCTCGGCCCATGGTTGGCAAAATAAAAATCAATTTCCTGGGATTAAGTGAATGGATTTAATTTGGTTAATGCTCTATTTTGAGTAGGGATATGAGGAAAAATACTTTTCTTCCTCCTTTATCACTCTGTTTAACATGCTTCCATAAACTGGAATGGGACATTCTGCAAGTGCTATAATATTCCAACATCCCTCCTTAGAATTCAGGAGGAAAAAAAACTTCTTATGAAAATTTATAGCATAGTGTTTAAATGAGGAAATTAAAAGAGAAACTTGAAAATACTGATTCTGTAGAATATATTTGTAGACTTTACAAACTACCCAAAACAATGGTCACAATGATTAAATATTACTCAAAATGCTTTTACTAAGTTCCTTTACTTTTCATGATTATGTAATTATTTACTGAGAACCAATAAAAACTCACCCTCTTTCCTGTAAGATTGAACTGGATAAATCAAACTTGCAACCATAAGCAAGACACAAACCTCATTTAATTCAATATGGCCAAGCCACTCTGGGACCAAGGGCTATGCTTTATAGGGCGAAGGGAAACGCCTACAAGCGCTGCAATGTTGATAAGGGTTAACACCAGCTCTCCGAAGGAAAGGCACTGCCTGGTTGTACTTGCCAACTTCTGTTTCATAAACACTCCCGTCACGGCCAATGTCAACAAGACGTCTCTGAGCACGGAGCTGGGAGTGGACACGCGGCAGCACGTCACTGCTGCGTCTCTACCACGAAGACCCAAGAGACACGGATGACCCCAAGAGCGCACATCGAAAAACAAGATGTCATACAGTAATTAGGAAGCGTGGGTTTTGAGTACTACCACTGCCTGAAGTATAATGTATTTAATTGTTAAGTGATAAAGTTAACAAATTCTAGTAATGGCCTTGTTTAACATGCAGCTCACAAAATTCCCGCGGATTTAACATTCAACTCTTGTGAACCAGGATGAGCCAGCTCTCGTATACTGCTCCGGGAAAACGGTCCTGGAACCTACTCCATGGCTTACAGAATATCAGCTTTACAGGTAATAAACTTTCCCCACAGGCCAGGAATTTGACAAACCTGAGCGTCTCAGACAAACAGTAACCCTTACTCTAACCCTTCCAGGCTACTACAGCCAGACCTCCTAGAAGCAAATTGGATGGTCCTTGTTCCTTAGCTCAGGAGATGAGCTGATAAAGGCAACGACATCGTTCTGGAACATAAAAGTAAATTACAACTGTAGAGGATTTACAAGTTAACTCCGGAAGCAGAAGTGCCCTGGTTGTATTAATATGTAACAAGGATGCCTCCGTACAGGTGGCCCCTGACTTGGAATGGTTCCCCTTACTGGTTTTCAACTCTGTGATGGTGATACGCTTTCAGGAGAAACCATACTTCCAATTGTGAATTGTGTCCTTATCCCAGGCTAGTGATCTGTGATACTCTCTGGCGATGCTGAGCAGCGGCCCCGGCCCGTCAGCGGGCGATCACAGGCTCAACACGATACACTTACAGCCGTTCCGTACCCGTACAACCATTCTGTTTTTCACTTTCAGTACAATAGTCAATAAATTAAATGACATAGTCAACACTTTATTATAAAACAGGCTTTGTGATAGATGATTTTGCCCAACTGTAGGCTAATGTTTTGAGGTCGGCAAGGCTAAGCTGTGATGTTCAGTAGGTTAGATACAGTACGTGTATTTTCGGCTTAATGATATTTCCAACTGACGAGGGGTTTATCAGACATAACTCCGTTGCTGTAAGTCGAGGAAGATCTGCGTATTAACATCTCTTATGCACTATGTAAATAAAACCAGTGAAATAAAACAAAAAAACAGTTGAGTTACACTGAATTGGAAAACCTCAAAACAGTCTATGAAATCAAATCTGAGCATCAGGGTGGGGCTCAAAGGAGAGATGGTGAAGAACCCACACTTACACGTACCCATCCACTTTGCACCCAGAGACAAAACAAACAAACAAAACAAAACAACACAAAAACCAGGATCACTCAGTGTCATTCCAGATCCGAAAATGTGAAGCCTTGAACCTTTCCTGCAGGTTACAGACCCCCTACAAAAACATCTCTCTCCCTACCGTTTTCAATGTTGGTGTCTGAAGATACAACTAGCCTCTGTAAGTACTAAAATCATGCAAGAAAACTACGATTTTTCTACCACACACAGACCGACTGTAAACTCAGATATTTGGTCATTTCTTTCCTTTAAATACCTGTCACATTTTTTCCTTAATGAGCCCGTCTTTCCAAAGCCTGGACTCGCTTACAAACCTCTGTGTAAGTTATTTTCATCTCGGAATCTTTCTGCAAGAGTCACTTGCGGGCGCCTGGGTGGCTCAGTTGGTTAAGCGACTGCCTTCGGCTCAGGTCATGATCCTGGAGTCCCAGGATCGAGTCCCGCATCGGGCTCCCTGCTCGGCGGGCAGTCTGCTTCTCCCTCTGACCCTCCTCCCTCTCATGCTCTCTGTCTCTCATTCTCTCTCTCTCAAATAAATAAAATCTTAAAAAAAAAAAAAAAAAAAGAGTCACTTGCGTATCTGTCCCGATCTCGTGGTCCAAACACCGAACGAGGTTCCCCTTCTAGTCATGGCCACGTCGCTCCTGTGAGACCAACCTTCGCACAAATAACAACTATAAACTCTGCACAAAATATAAAAACAACTATCTGAAGACATTGGAGAGTAATCAAAAACAGGTGGATACCGAAAGGAAGTCAACACTTGGATGAAAGGAAAAGAACTGGGTGCGTTTCCCATTTTTTATGGCTTTTATCCTGAGGTGAGGCCTCACTATGCAAGGCAGCTAAAAGTCAGAAAGAAAACCCGAAGTCTTACTGACTTGAAGAACCAGAGCACAGAGTCAAGAGAGACACAGCTGCTGTAAAGCAAAGGGGAAATCCTGAAAACTGGAGAGCCAGAAACGGGGCGGGGGGGGCCTCCAAATTGTGTGTATAAATTGGGCCCAAACCTCTGGCTTATGCCAGAACCACACATGTATGAAGCAGACTTCAAGCAGTCCGGCAAAGACTAAAGGAAGAAATTGGACCTACCTTTCACAGCAGGGAAGATAAAGTTAGCATCTGAATTCAACCAAGTTAACTGCCTACTATCCCAAAAAATAAATACAATACTCTTTAGGAGAAATAACAGAACTGAGAATCTCTACAACATATCATTTGTGACATCCAGGACACAGTTCAAAATTACTTAACATTCAGGGTGACTCAGATGGTTAAGTGTCTGCCTTCGGTTCAGGTCATGATCTCGGGGTCCTGGGATCGAGTCCTGCATCAGACTCCCTGCCCAGTGGGGAGTCTGCTTCTCCCTCTGACCCTCACCCAGCTCATGCTCACGCACTCTTTCTCTCTCTCAAATAAATAAATAAAATCTTTTTTTTTAATTACTTAATATTCAGGGCGCCTGGGTGGCTCAGTCGTTAAGCATCTGCCTTCGGCTCAGGTCATGATCCCAGGGCCCTGGGATCGAGCCCCGCATTGGGTTTCCTGCTCAGCAGGAAGCCTGCTTCTCCCTTTCCCACTCCCCCCTGCTTGTGTTCCCTCTCTCGCTGTCTCTCTCTGTCAAATAAATAAAGTCTTTAAAAAAATTACTTAATATTCAAAGAAACAGGATAACATTATCTATAGTCAAGAAAAAAAAATGAAGATCAACACTGAAGTGATTCACGTATTGGAATTAGCAGACAAGGGTTCTAAAATAATTATTATAACTAAGCTCAAGGACATAAAGGAAAGTATGTTTATAATGAATGAAAAATAGGAAGAATCAGCACGTAACTAGAAAGTATAAAGAGAACTAAATCGACATTCTAGAGCTAAAAAATGTATGTCTGAGATGTTAAAAATCACTGGATGGGCGTAACAGCAGAATGATGAAGACAGAAGAATTGGTGACCTTGAGGACATTAACACATTTCTTTTCTAATTTGAAGAGCAAAAGGAGAAAAAGAGAAAAATTAACAGAGCTTCAAGAACCTGTGGGACAGTATCAAAAGATTTAACATATGCACAATTGGATCCCACAGGAAAAGAGAAATAAAATGAAGCAGACAAGATATTTGAGGAGATAGGGGCGCCTGGGTGGCTCAGATGGTTAAGCGTCTGCCTTCGGCTCAGGTCATGATCCCAGGGTCCTGGGATCGAGTCCCGCATCGGGCTCCCTGCTCCTTGGGAGCCTGCTTCTCCCTCTGCCTCTCTCTCGCTCTCTCTCTCTCTCTGTCTCTCATGAATAAATAAATAAAATCCTTAAAAAAAAAAAGAAAGGTATTTGAGGAGATAATGGCCAAACAGTTCCCCAGATTGCTATGTCCCATCTAGATGGCAAGCTCAGCGAAAGCAAGGAATTCTGAGTTATACCTCTTTAGTGGCCCACACAGCACCTAACAAAGTTAGGCCACATGGCAGATCTGCAACTAACACATATTTATACATCCAGCATCCAAAACAATTATCTATTGAGTGCTTACTGTATGTAAAGCATAATGAAAGGGGCTAGAGACACAAAAATGCTTTAGTTACAGCCACTGTGCTTAGTGAAAGACTAAGATTTTGAAAAAGGTAAGAGGGAGAATCCCCACGGTTTCTTTTTGAGGAAGGGTTTCATTCTTTCCTAGGCAATTTATCATGATTTGATTGGCTTGCTGACGGTGGTTCCTGGCAAAGGGAAAATACAACATTGTGAAAAGGGGTCTCGAATCAGCAGGTGATGGTTACAGCTATCTCTTTCCAGATCCCCTTCAAACAGCCCTTTTCTCCCCTAACTTGGTTTGTTTAGGACAAAAGGGTGAGCCTCTCTACACAATTTTCACTGATTTTGCTGGCCAGGGCCTTTAGCTTTTAGACAGAATTTACACCTTCTAGACACCTACAGATGATTCACCACAACATATTTTGATAGTTCCATAATATACAGGGAGAAATCTCTGAGAAAGACCATCTCTCCACTTTGGGAAGGATACACAGAGGTGTACATACCTCTTCAGAGCCTAAAGAATATAAGATCAAAGGGATTAGGTTTGTGTGTGCATGCGTGTGCGTGTGTCAGAGGGACAGCAGGGCAAGGAGAGTCAGAAACACAGAGAGAGAAACAGAGAAAGTGGGACTCTTAACGTTCCCTTCTCTGTGTGAAACCTTGAAGCATTTCCCTCGGTCCACCAGCAGTCCACGATTCTGAGGAGCAGCCTGTCCACAAATAAACTCAGCAAAACACCCCAGCAGAGATGTACTGGACTGATATGCTCATTTCAAGTATTACCGTGGATATAAGGACATGGTTTGGGGCATTGTGCCCAAAACCAGATGCCTGAAACCATAAATGCAGTAAATCCCCTTGAAATGAGCTGCTGGAAATGTCTTCTTTCTGTTATAAAAAAGAATTCACCTATATAAGCAGAAATTAGATTTTGGTATGTTTGCAGGAGGCTCTGAGTCCAGGAAGTGGCATTTATGAGTTTGGTTATGGATCTGTCACTGGCTCTCGGCGTGACTTCAGTCAGTATTTCAGTCTCTCTGGTGCCTGTGTAGCCAGCCAATTGGGGATCATCCTCCCTGCCATCCATTCCACAGCCGGGCCACATCTGTCATAATATCATAGTTGTCATCCACTGAGTTACTCCCACGCATCGGGCACTGCGAGGAGGACTCTGTTTGCATTATTTCTAATCCTAGTGATCGTCCTGCAGGTGGGAGTTATTCAATCTACAGATGATGGCGCTGGATCTCAGAGAGGTCTAGCAAATTTGGAAAAGTCACACCAGCTAGTAAATAGGGGCACCAGGATTCTATCAGATGCCTCTCACTACATGACATTAGTTTGCTCTTACGCATTAGGCATAGTTGATATATAAAAGGACACTCTAGATATATAAATACTCAGAAAAGAAGAAGAAGGCTTAGGAACTGCATTCACAGAGTGTAAATCTAGATGAAAGAGGAGATATGGCTGAATCAACTAGAGGCTATAAACAACGCACAGAATGAAAGCTACAGGCTGCACTTAAGGACCGTGCATAAAACAAAAAGTCAAAGAGTATTTGAGATGCTTGGTGGGTCCCCTGGAAATCACTGGAGACTCTCAGTTCTCATGTGGTATGCATCCTAACCTGGATAATAAACCAGGAGTCCCACCCCCACACCACACAAGACAAAAAGGGCTGTGCATCCCCCACCACATGATTTCGGATGTAACTTGGAAATAAGCCCCTAATGTTTGCAAATCCACAGCATTAGAAAAATGCACTTGCACGAGTGGATGATTGTTGATGAGGACACGGGAGCCCATTGTACCATCATCTCTATTTGGGCAGGCTTAAAATCTCCCATAACTGAAGTTTTAAAAGAGACAAAGGAGAAAAGAGAAAGAAAAAGAAAAATGGCAGTCCCCCTGGGGTGGAAGAAGAGTGATGCCTGAAAACAAAGAAGAAATCCTGATAAATGACATATGAAGGGGCCTCTTGCCCCTGTTGGCCAATAGCTATAGGGTTTCAAGGGGAAAAAACTCAGGGAAGAAAGAGAAAGCCTGTGAAAACCTGAGTGTGTTCTTACAAGAAGTGAGGGATTCTGAATGACCAAGAAAAGCCGGGACCTTGGAAGAGACGCCAGGGTGGCCCAATATGGCAGGGCTGGGAACAAGCTGTGTGCGCAGCTCATGAAGGAAGGGCAGGGTTACAACGGAGACCTGTTTACAACGGACTTAACTGCATCCCAGCACAAAATTCAGGAACATCACTAGGGTATATTAAAATACACATATCAGGGCACCTGGGTGGCTCAGTTGGTTAAGTGTCCGACTTGATTTCAGGTCAGGTCATGATCTCAGAGTCGTGAGATTGAGCCCCACATTGGGCTCCGCGCTCAGCAGAGAGTCTGCTTGAGATTCTCTCTCTCCCCCTCTCTGCCCCTCCTGCTTGTGCACATGCCCTCTCTGTCTCTCTCTCAAATATAAATAAGTCTTTTTTTTTTAAGATTCTATTCATTTCGGGGCACCTGGGTGGCTCAGTTGGTTAAGCGACTGCCTTCGGCTCAGGTCATGATCCTGGAGTCCCGGGATCGAGTCCCACATTGGGCTCCCTGCTCAGCAGGGAGTCTGCTTCTCCCTCTGACCCTCCTCCCTCTCATGCTCTCTGTCTCTCATTGTCTCTCTTGCAAATAAATAAATAAATAAATAAATAAATAAAAAGGTTTTAAAAAAAAAAAAGATTCTATTCATTTATTTGACAGGGAGAGAGAGGAAACACAAGCAGGGGGAGAGGCAGAGGCAGAGGGAGAAGCAGGCTCCCCGCTGAGCAGGGAGCCCTACGCAGGGCTCCATCCCAGGACCCCGGGATCACGACCTGAGCCGAAAGCAGCCACTTAACTCAGTGAGCCACCCAGGTGCCCCTCAAATATAAATAAGTTTAAAAAAAAAAAAAGTACCCATATCAAAGATATATCTATACAGATGTCTCGGGGAATCAGTCTGTTAAAGCACTTATCGGGGCTTCCAAACAGTTATTTATTTTTGTCGAGTTGATCTTGTTGGCTGCCATTAGCATGAGATGGCAAGCTGGAGTTGTGACCATTGTTCTTTTGTTCAATTATAAGTTGTAAACCAGTGATTCCCAATCTTTTTCAAGTTACTATTGCTTATTTGACTTTATGAAACTTGTTCCTTTTTTTACCTCCCTAAAGGAAAAAAAGCTTTATGACATACTTATTTTTTTAATAAAACCAAGCAAAAATAAAAGTCCTGGTAATTCTTATCAAAAAATTGTTTTTCAGGGCACCTGGCAGGCTTAGTCGGTGGAGCATGTGACTCTTGATCTTAGGGTTGTGAGTTCAAGCCCCAAGTTGGGTGTAGAGATTACTTAAAAATAAAATCTTCAAAAAATTGTTTTTCACATTAATAGGAATACAAAAATACCCATCATTCAATATGGTGAAATTAACAATATTAGGCATCCAATCGAAAACTACTAATCATACAAAGGAATAGGAAAACCTTACCTTTAACAAGGAGAATTATCAATCAAGATAAACTGACCCAGACCCCAGATGTTAAAATTAACAGACAGGTACATAAAAATAATCATTATAGTTGTATTAAATATGTTCAGGGATGCCTGGGTGGCTCAGTCAGTTAAGTGTCTGCCTTCAGCTCAGGTCATGATCCCAGGGTCCTGGGATCGAGCCCCACGTCGTGCTCCTTGCTCAGCTGTGGGGGGGGGTCTGCTTCTCCCTCTGCCTGCCACTCCCCCTGCTCGTGCTCTCTTTCTCTCACTCTCTCTGTCAAATAAATAAAATCTTTAAAATAAATAAATACATAAATATGTTCAAAATTTAAGTGGACATATGAAACATATTTCCTAAAGACTCTTATCAAATTTCTAGACAATACAGAACAATAGAACAGAACAGAGAGCCCCCCCCCCCCAAAAAAACCATGCATATTTGGTCAACTAATTTATGACAAAAGAGCCAAGAATATACAATGGGGAAAAGTCAGTCTCTTGAATAAATGGTGCTGGGAAAATTGGACAGCTACATGCAAAAGAATAAAATTGAACCCCAGTCTTACACCATACACAAAAATCAACTCAAAATCAATTGAAGACTTAAAATTTCGGACCTGAAACCATAAAACTCCTAGAAGAAAACATAGCTAGTAAGCTCCTTGACATTTGTCTTGGTGATGAGTTTTTGGATTTGACACCAAAAAGCAAAAGCAACAAAAGCAAAAATAAATAAGTGGGACTACATCAAACTAAAAAGCTTGTGCATTGTTGGTAGGAATGTAAATTGGTGAAGCCACTATGTAAAACAGTATGGAGGTTCCTCAAAAAATTAAAAATGGAAATACCAGATGATCCAGCAATTTCACTTCTGGGTATATATCCAAAGGAAAGGAAAGCAAGAAATCAAAGAGGTATTTCTAACCCCATGTTCACTGCAGCATTTTCTCAACAGTGAAGATATGGAAACAACCTAAGTGTCCATCAGTGAGTGAATGGATAAAGATGTGCACACACACACATACATACATACAACGGAATATCATTCAACCATGAGAAAGGAAATTCTGACATTTGTGACATCACGGACCTTGATAGCACCACTAAGTGAAATAAGCCAGACAAAAGATTGCATTACAATTCAAATGTAAACTGTAAAATTATGAAATTTTGAAAAAAGAAAAAACATAGGAAAAAATCTTGAAGACCTTAGATTAGGAAAAGAGTTTAGACTTGACATTAAAAATACGATCTATAAAAGGAAAACTTGACAAATTGGACCTCTTAAAAATTTTTGCTCTGTGAAAGACCCTGTCAAGAAAACAAAAAGACAAATTACAGACTGGAACAAAATTTTCATAAACCACATAACTACCAAAGGACCTGGTGCCTAGAATGTATAAAGAACTCTCAAAACCCAACAGTACAAAAGCAAATAATACATTTAGAAAGTGGGCTGATGACATGTCAATGAAGAGAATACACAGGTGGCAAGTAAGCAAATGACCCAATGTCAAACATCAGCAACCAGGGAAATGTACATTAAAACCCCAAAATAGGGGCTCCTGGGTGGCTCAGTTGGTTAAGCAACTGCCTTCGGCTCAGGTCATGATCCTGGAGTCCCGGGATCGAGTCCCGCATCGGGCTCCCTGCTCAGCAGGGAGTCTCTTCTCCCTCTGACCCTCCCCCCTCTCATGCTCTCTCTATCTCATTCTCTCTCTCAAATAAATAAATAAAAATCTTTAAAAATAAGTAAATAAATAAATAAATAAATAAAACCCCAAAATAGGGGCACCTGGGTGGCTCGGTCAGTTAAGCGTCTGACTCTTGGCTTCAGCTCAGGTCATGATCTCAGGGTCATGGGATCGAGGCCCTAGTCAGGCTCCCTGCTCAGCAGGGAGACTGCTTGAGATGCTCTCTCTCCCTCTGCCCCTCCCTCTACTTGCATGCTCTCTCTCTCTAAAATAAAGAAATAAAGCTTTTAAAAAAAGGCACAAAGTAAAAAATCCCAATGCTGGCAAGAATGTGGAAAAACTGGATCACCCATAGACTGCTGGTAGGAATATTAAAGGTTACAGCCACTCTGGAAAATAATTTGGCATTTTCTTCTAAAACTAAAAATGCACTTACCATGCAACCCAGCATTAGCACTCTTGGGCATTTATCAAAGGCAAATGAAAACTTACAACACTCAAAAACCTATACATGAATGTCCATAGCAACTTTATTTGTAATAGCCAAAAACTAGACTTGACAGGAATGTCCCTCAATGTCTAAATGATTAAACAAATAAATTGTGGTATGTCTAAACCCTGGAATACCCCTGAACAATTAAAAGGAACAAACTACTGATACAATGAGACCATGGACTAGCCTCAAGGGAGAGCAAAAGGCTCCCTGCATGATACTACGTAAATTATTCCATTTACATAACGCTCTTGAAACAACTATAATATGAAAATGGAGAACAGATTAGTGGTTGCCAGATGTCATGGATTAGAGGAAGGGGGGCAGATTGACTCTGAAGGTACAAGGGAGCCTTGTGGTAATAAAAGATATTATATCTCACTTGTGGCAATTACACAAAGCCACACAAAAGGTAAAATTGCACAGATATATATATACACACACATTATACACAAATGAGTACATGTATAGCTGATGAAATCTGAATAAACTCTGGGCTGTACCAATGCCAAGTTCCTGGTTTTGATATGGTCCTACAGTTATGCAAGAGATCAACACTCAAGGAGGCACAGGTGAAGGGTACACAGGACCTTCCCATATATTATCTGCAACTTCCTGTGAATCTATAATTATTTCAAAATAAAAAGTCAGAAAGAAAAAGAAACTTACTATTTAACATAAAAACAATAATATAGCCTAGGGTTTATAGTATCATCTTTAACTCATCAGCCTGCTTTCAAGTTATATTAGGCCACTTTAAGTGTAGTGTAAGAGCCGATGGAGTATACCTACGCTTTTCTCCTCCTGGTTTTTATGCCATTGCTCTCATATGTTTTCTTTATATATTTGCTATAAACCCTAGTGTAACCACTAAAAGAGCAAGGTGAAGAGATATAACTAACAACCCAACATAGAAGATAAAACAGAAACACAGAAAATACTCCATCCAAAAGAAGGTAGCAAAAGAGGAAAAAGGGATTAAAGAACAATGTCAAGAGACTAAGAGAAAAATATAAATGATAAATTTAAATCTAATCATATGAATAATCACTTTTACCAATAGAAGCAAAATACATTCAAGTGCACATGGCACATTTACCAAGATGGACCATATTCTGGGCCATAAAACATGTCTCAATAAATGTAAAAGGGCTGAACTCATACAAAGTATGTTCTGTGATCACAAGGAATTAAATTAGAAATCAAGAACAGAAAGATGTCTGGAAAAATCTTGAAATGGTTGGAAATTAAATAACACACCTCTCAGTAACCCTGGATCAAAGAAGAAATCAAAAGGAAAATTAGAAAGTACTTTTAACGAGATGAAAATGAAAATACGACATATCAGAGTTTGTGGAAGTCTGCTAAAGCAGTTTTTACAGGGAAATTTATAGCACTAATTGCCTATATTAGAATAGAAGAAAGGTCTCAAATCAGTGACCTCAGGTCCTACCATACGAAACTAGAAAAAGAAGAATAAGTGAAACCAAAGTAAGCAGAACATAGGAAATAATAAAGATCAAAGAGGAAATCAATGAAACAGAAAACAGAAAAACAACATACAAAATCAATGAAACCTAAAAGTCATTCTTTGAGAATATCAGTAAAATTAATGAACTTCTAGCCAGACTAATCAGGAAAAAAGAGAGAAGATACAAATTAGCAATATCAGGAAAGAGAAAAGTGAGTAACATTACTACAGACTCTAGAGATACTAATAAGATAATAAGAAAATATCATGAACAACTTTATACCTGTAAATTTGACAACTTAGATAAAATGAACAATTGATTGAAAGATGCAAATTACCAAAGCTCACTCAAGAAGAAATAAATAACTTGAATAGAACTATATCTATTAAAGACATCAAATTTATGGTTAAATCTTTCCCTCAAAGAAAGCTCCTGGCCCAGATAGCTTTACCGGTGAATTCTACCAAACATTTAAGGCAAAAGTAATACCAGTACTACACAGTCTTTCAGAAAATTGAAGAGTGAATACTTCCCAATTCACTCTATGAGCTAGCACTTCTCTGATACCAAAGACAAAAACATTATAAGAAACTACAGACCAGGGCGCCTGGGTGGCTCAGTTGGTTAAGCGACTGCCTTCGGCTCAGGTCATGATCCTGGAGTCCCGGGATCGAGTCCCGCATCGGGCTCCCTGCTCAGCGGGGAGTCTGCTTCTCCCTGCGACCCTCCCCCCTCTCATGTGCTCTCTCTCTCTCATTCTCTCTCTCAAATAAATAAATAAAATCTTTAAAAAAAAAAGAAACTACAGACCAGTAGCCTCATGAATATGGATACAAAAAATTCTAAACAAAATTTTAGTAAATTGAATCCAACAGTTATTAAAAGGATAATACATTATGACTAAGTATGGTTTAACCCAGGAATGCAGCCTCAGTTTAACATTTGAAAATGAATATAAGTCCTCCTGTTAAGAGGTTAATAAGAAACACCATGTGATCATCTCCCATGCAGAAAAAGCATTTGATAAAATCCAACACCTTTTCATGGTAAAACGACTCAACAAATTAGGAATAGAGGGGAACTTCCTCAACCTGATAAAGGGCATCTATGAAAAGCCTACAGCCAACACCATACTTAGTGGTGAAGGACTGAACACTTTCCCCCAAGATCAGAAACAACAAGAGGACGCCCACTGTCATTACTTCTGTTCAACAGTGCACTAGAGACTCTAGCCAGTGCAATCAAGCAAGAAAAAGAAATAAAAGGCGTCAATGGGTGCCTGGGTGGCTCAGTCAGTTAAGCAACTGCCTTCGGCTCAGGTCATGATCCTGGAGTCCTGGGATCGAGTCCCGCATCGGGCTCCCTGCTTGGCGGGGAGTCTGCTTCTCCCTCTGACCCTCCCCCCTCTCGTGCTCTCTGTCTCTCATTCTCTCTCTCGCAAATAAACAAATAAAATCTTTAAAAAAAAAAAGAAATAAAAGGCATCAAGATTGGAAAGGAAAATACAAAATTGCCTTTAGTCACAAACAATACGATCATCTAAGCAGAGAATGTGATGTAATGTACAAAAAAGCTACTAGATCTAGTGAGTTTAGTAAATTTGCAGAACAAAAGATCAATATAACAAGTCAATTATATATCTGTACATTAGCAACACAAAATCGGAAATTGAAATTTTTAAAAATAATATTATTTACAACAGCATAAAAAAAAAAAGGAAATTAGGGATAAATATGACAAAAGGTATGCAAACAGGTACACTGAAAACTACAAAATGTTGCCGAAGGAAATTAAAGAAGAGCTTTTTAAAAGGGGGAGAAATATACATTTTTCTTGAGTACGAAAACTCAAATTGCTAAGACATCAATTATTCCCAAATTGTTCTATAGATTCAACACAATCCCAGTGAAGATCCCAGTGGGATTTTCTGTATAAACTGGCAAGCTGATTTTAAAATTTGTATGAAAATGCAAAGAGCTTAGGATAGCTCTAAACAACTATTTAAAAAAAAAAAAGTTGGAGGACTCATGCTACCCGACTTCAAGATTTATTTAAAGGCTACAGGAATCAAAAAGTGTGATTTGGTGTAAGTAAGCGAATAGATTAATGGGCGAGAATAGAGAACCCAGAAATATATCCATACATACATGGACAACCAGTTTTTGACAAAGGTACCAAGGCGGTCAGTGGAGCAAGGACAGTGCTGGATGGACTGGATACCCATCTACAAAACCAACGAACTCTGGTTCATACCTGGCACCATACACAGCATGGAGTGATAGACCTAAGAATATATTCAAAAGCAAACACAAATAACATAACATAAAAACATAACATAAATAACATAAAAAAACATAAATTCACTAAATTTCTTTGAGAGACACATATATTTAAGGAAAAAGTATATATTCAAAAACAAACACAAATAACATAAAAACATAACACAAATAGCATAACATAAAAAAACAAATTCATTAAATTTTTTTTACTTGTGATCTCGAATTGGAGGTAACACAAGGAAAGTAGGAATTACCTTCTACATCGATATTTTTCTATCTTCTAATGTGTAATGACTCAGAGATAAGTCTGTATTAAACGTCTTTTGTTTAAAACATACAGAGGGGCGCTTGGGTAGCTCAGTCACTAAGCGTCTGCCTTCAGCTCAGGTCGTGATCCCAGGGTCCTGGGATCGAGCCCCGCACTGGGCTCCCTGCTCCGCCGGAAGCCTGCTTCTCCCTCTCCCACTCCCCCTGCTTGTGTTCCCTCTCTCGCTATCTCTCTCTCTGTCAAGTAAATAAATAAAATCTTTAAAAAATAAAAATAAAGAATTTTAAAAAATAAAATATACAATGAATCAAGCGTAAGGGATAAATACAATAAGAATATCTGATT
Source organism: Neomonachus schauinslandi (assembly GCF_002201575.2). NCBI lineage: Eukaryota > Metazoa > Chordata > Mammalia > Carnivora > Phocidae > Neomonachus > Neomonachus schauinslandi. The sequence goes on from NC_058408.1 coordinate 67,593,593, forward strand.
AGGAATAAAAAGTTAAGCATACTCCTACTGTATGACCCAGACATTCTACTCCTTGATATACACCCAGGAGTAACACAGAGTCCTGCACACAAGTGCTCTCAGCAGCTCTAAGAGCTGATCCCAGTAATTACCCAAACATGCATGAACAGGAGCATAGATATTGTGATGTACCCACAACAATATCAATGGAATATTATTCCACAAAAAGGAATGATACATACAACGAGATAGATGCTTTTTTTTTTTTAAGATTTTATTTATTTATTTGAGAGAGAGAGACTGAGAGAGAGAGAGCATGAGAGGGGGGAGGGTCGGGAGGGTCAGAGGGAGAAGCAGACTCCCTGCCGAGCAGGGAGCCCGATGCGGGACTCGATCCAGGGACTCCAGGATCATGACCTGAGCCAAAGGCAGTCGCCCAACCAACTGAGCCACCCAGGCGCCCTACAACGAGATAGATGAATCTTTAAAAAAATTATGCTGATACAAGACAGACTGAAAAAAAAAAAAGAGTACTGCTATGCGATTGTATTTGCATAAAACTTTAAGAATGCAAACTATGGCCCTAGTGACAGAAAACAGTGCAGAGCCTGATGCGGGGCTCCATCTCACCCTGAGATCATGACCTGAGCCGAAACCAAGAGTCGGCCACTCAACCCCATTAATAAAGCTGTTTTTAACAAAAGATGCATCCAGGATCAAGAAAGACCTGGGTCCTAGGGCTGGAACAAGCCCCAGCATCTCCTGTGCAGGGGAACGGAAGTGAGCTTTTCAGGGGCTTAGGACCAGGGTGTTCGGCAGGCTCCAAATGTGCACTTTACCAAGGCAGCCTGCCTCTCCCCTTTGCATCCTCACTCCCCTCCTCCTCGCTCATCCCCCATCTTTAAACAGAAGCTGAGAGACCTGCAGTGTGTTTATGAAAGTGCAGCCCCACCCCACCCCACAGTGAGAACATTGGAATTCAATAGTTCTAAAAACAATAGCACAAACAGATCTATTTTATTGTGACACACGGTCCTCGCAGAGATTCGAGTTGTGGGATTCCGTTCTTTATTAGAGCTCTTTGCCCACATGCTGTAGCGTGTAGATGAGAGCAGGAAAACAGCTGGGCATCACTGAGGGTCCCTGCATCTGCTCCAGTTAGGCTTGACTTCGTTTAACGGGAAACCCAGTCATTGACATACGTGGATTCATTCTTCTACTTCCCTGGAGACTAGAGGTGCGTTGTCGGAGAGCAGCTCTGCAAGGCCATCAGGGTCTCTGCCTTCTGCTATCTCCCTGGGAGCATGGCCTCCAGCCTCCGGGCTCCGTGACGTCTGTGATCCAGCCAGCAGGAGCAGGAAGGGGGAAAGGCAAAGGGAAGAGCCCTGGTTGCCCGGGAAGGCAACAGGGGTGCTGCCCAGAGGAGGGAGAGGGGGGATCACCAGCAGGTGAGGGGCCCAGCTGTTTGGAGTCAAAAAGATGGAGGACACTGGAACCAGTCCTGGGATAGCACTCATGCTATCTTGTTTCCTTGAGGGTGTATGTATCCTGAAAGAGCCAATCACTGGAGCTGAACCACATCCTCTGGGTCTAAAGGCCAACAATCGATGTGTTGCTACAATTTTCTTCTCCTGAAGAATGGCTGCCAATGAGCCCCACTGCGGGGCTCTGGTCCCCCCTTCAGGGACCGCACGGCAAGTGCAGGAAGGAGCTCCCCTCCACGGGACCCAACCCGGCACCGCTGAACACTGAGGCTCTGCCCTGAGCGCCAGGCATGCTCCTCAAGCCTACTCAGCGCCCAGGGTCTCTGGGCTCCCAGTGGGGAGCTGGGTGAAGGGGCCCAGCCCAGTGAGGGGTGTCTGCTGTCCGGGAGCAGAGACTCAACAAATGGTCAAAGCAGGTATGTCATCACAGGGCGGAGAGGGAATGCAGCAGGAAGTCTGTTCAACGGGGGAAGGTCGTGTTGGTATCAGACAGTAAGAGGCACAGAGGCGGTGGGTGTTTTCATCAGACCCAGCTCTCCTGCCAACCAGCCGCAGGCACACCCGCCCGCGGCCCCGCTCCCTTAGTGGGTACCTGAGCGAGGGCTCAGCTCTCCACCTGGAGCCCCTGCCCTGAGCTCGCCCCTGGGGGTAGGGCCCCCGCGGGAGCTGCTGCTCGCTCCAGGCCCAGCCTCCACTCATGAGCAGGGTCAGGGTGAGAGTCCAGCCACACGGGCTCCCGCACATGCATGACGGCACTCAAGGAGCCCGAACAAGGAACGGGGAGGGGCAGGGGCCCCTAGGGAACATCCTGCACCTCTGGGCCTCCCGCCCTAGCGCAGCACCTCAGCTACAAGGACTAAAGCAACACACCCCTTTCTGTTTAAAACAGATTTCGGAGAGAACCCAAAGGTACACCATACAAGAAGTCCCCCAGACCTGGCTGCGCTCCCCATACTGTTCCCGTACATCTTTGCAGAAGTTTTCTGTCCACATGTATTTGCCAAAGAACGTTACTTATAAGTAATTCGATTCACAATAACTAACGTATAAAGTACCTCTTACGTTAGAATTAGAAGCAGGGCAGCTACAGCCCTAAAACTGATCCAAGCAGAGGGGACCCTCCCAGGGCGCAGTTTCCAGGACGGCCAGCAGGTGTCAGAGCCACCAACAGTATCCCTGTGCTCCCGCGGCGAGCTCCGCATCAGGAAAAGTCCGGCTGGAGACCAGACGGGGAGACCCCCATCCACCATTGTTTGGCCCTTTGGCCCGATATTTTGTCTGCCACTGGGGTTGGGGCAGGGAGAGCGAGGGGGGCTGCAGAAACCAATTAAATCCTCAGACCACAGATTCCCATTCAGCTGAGGAGCCTTTGATCCCTGGAGAAGCTGTTGAAACACCGCCATGGGACGGCCTCCCACACCTGGGCAGCACTTCTGGAAGCCAGGGCTGTCTCCCCCAGCCAGCTGGACACCCAAGGAGGGTGCACACAGAGGAGGGCTCCACTATGGCCACCCTGGCCTCCCAAGTTCTGTATGCGGAGCCCCCCGACTTAGACTTAACCTCAGGGTCACGGCCTCACGGGCCGGCCTGACTGTCCGGAGCTGCTGACCTAGGAAGCCCTCACTGTGCTGGAGCAGGCCTGGGGCCCAGGGCTGGACGCACCACTCCTCCCGCAGGGGTGCCCGGTGGACAGACATGCCATGTGGGGCTCCACGCAGTGCCCCCACCAGCTTCACCCCGTAATTCCTGGAGCACCAAAGCCAGGCCGGCACAAAGGGGATGTTGAGAAGGTACCACCGTCGGGGACCGAGTAGGGGGCATGGCGACCGTGGCTCCAGCTGGGCGGACCCTTCCCTGAGAGTGTCAGAAGGGAAGGGAGCCTGGCCATGGGCCCCAGCTGGCACATGCCCGGGCTACTCCCCGGACCACACCCCACTTCTGGCTGTGGGTCCAGAGAAGGGTTCGGACAGGGTACAGACCCACTGCACACTGGGGCTTTTCCCTGGTGGAACTTCACCATGCAGAACGATGCCAAGCCTGTGGGAGGGGACAGGAGGCGGGGTGCAGGGAGGGAGGGGGTAAGAAAAGAGTTCAGCATCCCCTGGACCATGTTGCTGATAGTTGTGATTTCCATGCATTCTGACAGGCGGGTGAAGGCGACCTTTCCATGTGATTCAAATGACCTCATCTGCTAAACTGGTACATCCTACACAGGCCCCATGAAGCAACAGTCATTATTTAACTCACTATCCACCTTACATGTCATCTATATCATTTAAAATAATACACCTGTGCTGCCATACACATAATAAAAATGGCAATTACCATTAAAACAGGTGGCATTCATATTCAAATATGACCATGCATTTTGATGCTCGATGTTTCAAGCATAATATACAAGCCAAATGCTTCATTTGAAAACAAACAAGGATAAAACGCTGTCTATACTGGGATCCACATTCATTTACCACGACTGGTATAATGACCACAGCTTTGATGTGGCCCCCACTGGTCTGGCGATTAAGGGGTTTTCTTCCATCACCCTGTTACATATGATGTATGAGGTATGGAACTGGAAGAATCTCTCATAATGCTAACCAGACTACTTCCTTGATCATTTCAAAGGGAATACTAGTTCTGAGAGGGTCACACGGAGGCAAGGGAAGGGGCCATCAAGCACCACCCCGATCTGCTCGGGGTTTGTCTACCTCAAGGAAGCCAGGCTAATGATGGGGCCTCCCCTCCAGGCACTGTGTTAACGCAGTGACTCCTGGATAATCCTGGACCCGCTGCATTCCTGGTAAGTCAAAGAGCCTCCTAAGCCCCTGCAAAGTCTAGCTATTCTTCCCTAGTTCTACTTCATCAGGCCACTCATGTGACGAGGCTACACAAGGCCAAGACAGACTTCACTGGTCAAGGTCTGAGATCCCCAGGCTTCCCGGTCCCTGGAAAAAAAGCAACCAGTAGGGTCTTGGGGCTGTGAAGGGACAGGGTTCAGGCCCCCGCCCGCCTCGCTGAATCAAATACCTGCTTGCCACACACCCCCTCCAGTTCAATCATGCTTTGGGGGTAAGTCAGAGAGGAGGTGGGCAGTCGTGCCTGGTTTTGCCAGGTGTCTGGTCCGCTGATGACCATGACTCCTCCCTCGACTTAATCCTTCCCGCACAGAGACTCCTCCTCTAAGCCCTGTGCTCAGCCAGGCAAAAGGCCTGATTCAGAACCCTGTCCCCTCAGCAGTACCCGAGGCTGTTTCCCTGCCGTAAAGCAGGTAAGGAAATCACCCATGCGGACACACAAAAACAGACAGATGACTTCCTGAATCACACCTGAGTTTGGGCACAGAGTAAGGCCAAGCTACAAGCTCGAGGTCACTGACCATAATTATCCCTCCCGAAAGGGCGGTCTTCCTCTTACCTGTCCCCAAGCAGCTTCTGAGGCCATGACAAATAGCCATGCCCATCGGAACCCCGGAGGAAGCATTCCTCAGCAGGTCTCCCGGCCCAAGCGTCAGGGACGGGCACCAGCAGAGTAAACAGACCAAACCAAGAGAAGCAAGAGAACTGGTTCTCCTGCTCTCCAGATGGCTCACGACATGCCAATTATGCTCAGCACAACATCGCTGAATTATTTTTAACCTTTATGGAGCCTCCTGGCTTCACAAAAGAAATATTGGTGGAGTTGAAGGACGGCTGGAAGCGGAGACCAGAAGGGAGTTCACGCGCAGGGATGAGCCAGCGGCGGACCATCTGCAGTACTAGGCGGGTAGAGCACCGCACCTCTTGTCCAGGGAACCAGGAGTGTGGTACATTTGGGCTGTGGCTTATTTGCAGTTTATTTCTCTGAATAAGAAGTGGGTGTCCTCGAGGCAACGTCAGGGTCAAGTCAGCAAGTGGCAGAGGAACCCCAAGCTCCAACTCCCCCGAGTTCTGCTGCATGACGGCCCGTGGGCAGATTGAGGTAATCCTCCGGGAAGTTGGTGCAGAGTTCCCAAAGCACAGTCTTTTGGACAACCGGACTCAGGATCTAAACAAACTGATCCTCCTTTTAGTAGCTCTGCTGTGGGCAAGGGGAGAGAAGGGTCCCATGTCCTCTCTTTGTTCCACTTTCTCTACGAAAATCTCCTTTCAAAACTTGTCAAAGGTATACTGCAGCCCCCCAGTGAAAAGACGTACCCAAAGCTCTTCTGATGACGACGGTATTGAGAGTTGCAACTCCCAACGCCTACAGGTGCCAAACAGATCTGTTTCATAATATCACCTTGAACTGTATTCTTCTGGCCCTGACACACTTTACTTTTTAAAGTACCCATTCGTCTTGAAACACAGCCCACCTTTAACAGAGACGTGGATATGAGAGAGAGTGCTTCTTAGTTCTACTATCGGAAATACGACAGCACAAGTTTGACCCTAAATGGCCGCTGGCCATCAGGCTCGACGCTGGGGAGGTCGCAGGGAGGAGAGGGGACCGTGCTGAACTAGAGGGTACATCACCTGCATGAAGGCAGAAGCCACCGTTAATGCCAACAGTCTTGCAGAAGCGTGGGCTCGGTGCTTCCCCAAGAAACCAGAAATCCAGATTTTCGTGAAATCTCCCAGTGTTTCAACATGGACTCTTAGCTTAAAAAGAAGAAGAAGAAAAAGAAGAATCTTGGGTCACCAGTTTGCTACCTCTCCTTCAACGACTAAGGGCAGTCCCTGGGAACAGAAGAACTGGCCTGGAAGCCAGGAACGCAAGGCTGTTAGACCTCGCTCTGACACCTGGGCCACACACCTGGCTGTCGCGGGTCTCTGTCACCTTGCCTGAAAAGTTTAGAGGCCCAAATTCCTTTCAGTACTAAATTATTGTACTGTATAGTTATATAAGTTTTCTAGATGGCCAATTCCCACAAGAATAACCGGGAACAGGGCGCCTGGGTGGTTCAGTTGGTTAATCGGCTGCCTTCGGCTCAGGTCATGATCCCGGGGTCCTGGGATCGGGTCCCGCATCGGGCTCCCTGCTCTGCAGGGAGCCTGCTTCTCCCTCTCCCTCTGCCTGCCTCTCTGCCTACTTGCGCTCTCTCTCTCTGTCAAATAAATAAATAAAATCTTTAAAAAAAAAAAAAAAGAATAACTGGGAACATAATTAAAAGGGAAAACACCCACAAAAATAGATCACAGGACCATAGCAGTGTCTACTACACTGTGTAGACACGGCCTCGGCGGGGCCAAGCCCCTGGGTTAGTACATCCACAAGAACGTGGGCCTTTCCGCCAGTGCGATCTCCTCCCTGAGAGCCGCCTGCCCACCAGGGACGAGAAAGCGTGGCTCTCCTCCCGTGTATCTTGGCTGTGCTGGGGAGCACCTCTCTACACGACAGAGCTAGCGTGGGTCTCCCACCCCTAAACTCAGGGTTTCCGGGGGACATTTGCAGTCGCAAATAAAACGGGCTGTTGTGAGCCCCGACTCCCGCTGAACCCTTGGCCATGGCCCCACACCAAAGCACACAGGGTCTCGGATGGGCACCTTTCCTTCTTGGGGCATGGGAAGGGAGTAGGAAAAGAGTAAGGGGCAAACTAAGGGCCTCCCCACTGCAAAGGGTAAAAATCGGCGTATTTCAGTAGAAGAATATTCACCTTCCTGCGGGTATATGAAGCGCACGTGTCTTGGGCAAAACAAAGGTGCCAAGAAGAAGAGAAATTAAAACTGTGCAGCTCCTTCACACAGGCCATCCTGACCTTACAGACGGACGGATGGACAAACCGCCCAGCTCCAGGTGCCGTGGGGAGGAGATTCGGCACCTACTTTCCTAAGCGCTTCTGTGCCTCAGTTGTGAACAACAGGGCCCTTCATTCTGCCATTGGCCGCTGCCAACAAGTACCCGGGAAGTTTTGGAGAACAAATTACCTTTGACTCCAAAACCAGCTATGACCTTTCTCTCTACTTGTCTCTTGGAGGCATTTTCACCGCCACACCCTGTGACGTTAGGTCACCAGTGTGCTTATTCTAAGTCGGTTTGTCATTAGCCCGAGGCCTTTGTATTATCTGCTCCCTCTGCCCGGAATGCTCTTTACCCTGATCTCCGCAGGGGTGGTCGGCTGACGTCTCAGCCTCTGGGGCGCCCCTCCCAGGTGCCCTCCCTGGCCCTCCGAGTATTTACCCAGCACGGCGGGTCACGTGACCCTGCCTCTCGATTCACACCACCTGATCTGTTGCTGTGTGTTTCTGCCTTCCTAGCCTGCCTTCTCTCACTAGCATACGAGCTCGGTGGAAACAAGCATTTAGTATTTCCAGCGGCTAGCACGGTGCCTTGCATACAGCTGGTGCTCGGGGAGGAGTAGTCGAAGGAACTGATGGATGGCTGGATGAAGGGAGGACAGCCTCCAGCAGATAGATGCCTGGGGTTTACTGGGCTGAGTCTAGCAGGGAAGGCAGACATTTAATCCGTGCTTCTGGAAGTGCATTGAGCTGTCCGCTCAAGACGAGTGTGAGAACCAATCTCCAAGGAAAGTGAAGGGCTGGCCAGGCGGGCAAAGGAGAGCAGAGGGGTGGCAGGGAAGGCACCCCATGGGGGAACAGCACCACGAGGCGCCACGTCTGGAAGCAGAGCCCGGGCTCCGGGAGCCCCCAGGGCAGACGTGAGGGAGACAGGGCCTGGAAAGAGAGGTAGGGGCCAGTTGCTAAGGAGCTGCCAAGACCCACCTCTGCCCATTGGATTTTAGTCCTGAGCAGTGGGGGCCATCCACGTATTTTTAAGGAGGGAAGTGACACGATGGTTTTCTGTTTACAGAGATAATTCTGGTGGCAGCAAAGGCAACTAAGAGAGAAAAGAGCAAAACAGGCAGGAGGTTATCATCCAGTCCAGGTGAAAACACATCCATGACCGCACCTCCCAGCAGCACCAGAGAAGGAGGAAGAGGAGACACACGGAAAGCTGTTAAAAGGGTAGAATCAGTGGAGCTCCGTGACACACGACATGTGGGAGGCGAGGGAAAGGACAGGGTTAAAGGAAATCCCATCAGCATCCATGGTCTTGTGCATGGGGCCTGTGAAACCCTAGGCGCCTTCTGCGAAGACGCGAAGACGTGGCTGGGGCCGTGCGTGCCTGTGACACTGGCCCAGCTGGGAATCTCCGCCCCCGGCACCACCGCGGTGCACCTGCTTCATCCGTAAGTCTGGAGAGAAGTCCCTCTGATGTGTGTGCATCGAACCTACCATGTTGGTGATTTCTCTGTTCCTAAAGACACATGTGCGATCACCTCCACACACTGCCGTGTTTGGAGGTACACACTGATCCATCACCACAGAAGCATGACTATCGGTCTAAATATAGATGTGCCCGTCACCTCAGAGAAACAACAGACCACAAGTCATGATTCCACTTATCCAAGGAAATTTTCAGGTGATAAAATTAAAAAACAAATCCCCGTAAGGTTTCCTAAGTCTGGAAATCTGATCAGATGGTCAAATTACGATGACCTCACCTGCTTCCCTTCTCTTGACCTTCACCGGCTCATTCAGCCCCCACCCCACCCCGCGCTAGTTCTCACAGTCCTCAAGGGAAAGCTCACGGGGCTCTCCGCCAGGCACGCTGCAGGGTCCTCACCCCGTTCCAGCTCTCCCACACTAGCCCCTATCTGCTGCCACCGCCTGAGCCGCCACATCCTGTCAACAGCACGGGCTCTGGGACCTGCGAGCTCGGCTTTGAATCCCGGCGTGGCCATCTGTGAGCTCCGAGACCTGGGGCAGGTTACCCAGCCTCTCTGTGCCTCAGTTTCCACCCTGGTAAAAGTCAATGAGTTACTCTTTATGAAGTACTCAGAGCAGTACCGAGCACATGGCAAGTAGCCAACACGTGGAACCCGCTGTTCCTACCACCACTGCTCCTACTGGCACGGGGCAAGCCTGTATGTACTACGTCCTGCCACAAAGTGTCCGAACTACAGGATTCTGGGTGAGGTAAGGGACAACGCCCTCCTGCTGTAATATGCTGCCCAACAGATTACACCCAGTGTTTTCTGAAATTATCATCAAAAGAGTCACTTACCAATGAGCATATGGGAGGGGGGGAAAAGAGAGGGGCGAACAAACCATAAGAGAAAGAAAGAGAACAAACTGAGGGCTGATGGAGGGAGGCAGGTGGGGGAGGGGCCAGAGAGGTGATTCGGATTAAGGAGGACACCTGTTGTGATGGGCACGGGGTGTCATCATATATAAGTGGTGAATCACTGAATTCTACTCCTGAAACCAATATTACACTATATGTTAACTAACTAGAATTTAAATAAAAATTTGAAAAAAAAATAATAAAAATAAAAGAGTTCCTTCCATGTTTTACCTGCAGCCCTCCCTTCTCCACACTGTCCTCCCAGGACTAAGATGTGAGCTGCAGACACCCAGGCTAGAAGACAAATGAGTGACAGACGCCACACGGTCTCCCTCCCTCAGGGAAGGGCTTTGTTACGGGGTCAAGTAGGTCCAGCCTGGCTCTCACTCCCGTAAGATGGATTCTTCCCAGGAGAATCCTTCGTTCCTCACCTAAATAGATTTCTGAAGCCACCCTCTTCCCAATTCTTCCAAAGGGAGAGTTTGAGTCTGATCCCTTAAAAGAATGAAAGACCGATCGTATAGTTAAACTATTGCTAAGTGGAAAGCAAGTATAAGCTGTAAAAACGTGCTAAGTTCAAGACTAAAAAATAGTTCTGATATAGGACTTTGAATTTATCTTTGATGATGAACTACCTGTCAATAATCTTAACATTAGGACAGGGAGAGGAAAACAAAATTTTAAACATGACGCCACTTACATTAGCATAAAAAACACATCCAACACATGGGAATAAATCTGATAAAAGATGTGCACGATCTCTCCAGAGAATCCAGAAACACTGCTGAGAAAAACTAAAGAAGACCTATATTAATGGGAAAGCATGCCGTGCTCCTAGGCATGAAGGTTCAATATCATAAAGATATTTGTTTTCCCCAAATTGATCTACGGATTTTATTCAAGTCCAGTCAAAATCTCAGCAAGTTTTGGTGGAAATTGACAAGATGATTCCATTTGTTCTGTGAAATGCAAAGGGCCAGAAGAGCCAAGGCGATCTCAAAGAAGCAAAACACAGTTGAAAGATTTACACCCCCAGACAGCAAAACTTATTGTAAAATTACAGCAATTAAGTCAGTACGGTATTAGCAGAAACTTTTGTCAGCAAAAGCACAAAGATACACAAACAGACCAATAGAACAAAGAGGGTTGAGAAACAGACCCACACGTGTACACACCTCTAATTTTTTTTTTTTTAAGATTTTACCCATTTATTCGAGAGAGAGAGAATGAGAGACAGAGAGCACGAGAGGGAAGAGGGTCAGAGGGAGAAGTAGACTCCCCGCTGAACAGGGAGCCCGATGTGGGAATCGATCCTGGGACTCCAGGATCATGACCCGAGGCAGTCGCCTAACCAACTGAGCCACCCAGGAGCCCCACACCTCTAATTTTTGATAATGACACCACACTGCAGGGCAGAGAAGAAGGAATGGTCTTTTCAAAATGGTGCTGGTCCATCTGGATATAAACATGGAAAAACAAATGAGCCTTGACCCCTACCTCACACCAGTCCCAAAACTAAATCTTAGGGGCGCCTGGCTGGCTCAGTTGGAAGGGCATGCGACTCTTGGTCTCAGGGTTGTGAGTTTGAGCCTCACGTTTGGTGTAGAGATTATTTAAATAAATAAACTTAAAAAAAAAAAAAAAACACTAAATTCTAGGAGGACTGTAGACATACCCTGGAAAGGCAAGACATTGAAACTTCCAGAGAGTATCTTAGGAGAATATCTTCATGCCCTTGAGGACAGGGAATGACTTCCAAAGTAGGACACGAAAAGCACAAACCATAAAGGGAACAATTGAATTGGATTTCATTAAGAACTTCTGCTCATCATGACACCATTAAGAGAGCGAAAACAAACCACACAGTGGGAGAAGAAATTTGCAGTACATGTATCCAACAAAGCCCTCATATTCAGAATACATAAATAATTCCACAAATCAATAAGAAAAAGGAAACACAATTTTAAAAGGAGGGAGAAGCAAAACACCTGAAAAGGCACTTCATAAAAGAGACTATCCCAATGCCCCCCACTAAAAAATACTTTAAAAGGGCGCAACAGGATTAGTCATCAGAAAAATGCAAATTAAAACTACAGTAAGATGCCGTTGAGGTCCGGGCAACGTTCTATTTCATGACATGGGTGGTGGTCTCACAGGAAACAATTCACTGAGTTGTACACATAAGGATTTGTGCACTCTTCCCCATTTATTATACTTTCATAACAAAATGTTTCCTTAAAAAAGAGACTTGAGAAATATATCAGCCAAAGTTAAAGTGTAGACCTTGTTGGATTTTGCCTCACACAAGCCGGCTGTTACAAAAGAACTTGCGAAACTTTGGTCATTAACTGCATATTTGATGATAACTAATAATTGTTCAGGTGAGATGAAAGGTTTGCATCAATGTTTTCTATTTGACAGAGAGAGACACAGCAAGAGAGGGAACACAAGCAGGGGGAGTGGGAGAGGGAGAAGCAGGCTTCCCGCTGAGCAGGGAGCCCGATGCGGGGCTCGATCCCAGGACCCTGGGATCATGACCTGAGCTGAAGGCAGACGTGCATCAGTGTTTTCAACAAGAGTTCTTATCATTTAGAGCTACATACTGAAGTATAAGTACATATATTATAAATAAAATAACATCTTGGATTTGTTTCAAAATAGTCTGAAGAGGGAGGACAGGAAGACAAGAATAGAGGAGCTGATGGCTGGTACAGCTGGACAGTGAGTACGTGGGGATCGCTATACAGCTGACCCGTGAACAACATGGGGGCTGGGGGCACTGACTCCCCCCGCAGGCAAGAATCCACGTATAACCTTCGACTCCCCCAAAGCTTACCTGCTAATATAGCCTACAGTTCCCCGGAAGCCTCACCGATAACATAAACAGTCAATGGACACGTTATTTTGTATGTTATGTGTATTATGCATTGTGTTCTTACAATGAAGTAAGCTGGAGAAAAGAAAATGCTATTAAGAAAATCATAAGGAAGAGAACATACATTTACAGGACCGTGCTCAAAAAATCCGCATCTCAGTGGACTTGCACAGTTCAAGGGTCAACGCGGTGTTCTACTTTTGTGTATGTTTAAAATCATGTATAATAACACCTTTTTAAAGCTATAGCAGAGCCAAGGGGTTATGCTTTGGGGCTGTCTGTGACTCCTCTCCTCTACCCCTCCCCAGCCGAATCAAACATTACATTGTGATGATGGAAACCATCACCATCGAACCCCTAGGCTACCGGGGTCTCCAGAAGTCGGCCCGGCCATTCCATCCTCATCAAGCAGAGCATCTGAAACAGGAGGACCCACAGCACATCTGCACACTGAGCAGCAGAGGAAACACAGTGTGCCTACTCTCAGAGAAGGGGTTAAATAGAAATATTTACTAGGGATTCAGATATGAAAGAGCAATCATTTATCCACACCTTCTGGGGGATATGCCGATGGAAGGTCTCTACGAGGCCCGGATGCCCTCCCTGGAAGAGCAGACCCAGAACAGAAGCTCCTGCAGCCTCCCGGTGCTAAACCTTCCTGTGTATCCCCTAGATACTGAGGCTGTGCTGTCTGGCCTCATCTCAGTGAGAGGTTTCTGGCCCCCTTAGCCCGCTGACCGGCCTGGAGCTGCTAGAGGAGTAATCAACTGTGAATGCCTGGATAAAACAAGTCTGGCTCTTTCTTACTCCAGGACCCTGGACTCATACGGGCTTTCAGTCTAGAAGCCCTCCTGAGACAGACACAAGCCATTGCAAAAATAACCTGGCTAGGGCCTCTTGACCCCAGCGTGCCTCCCAGGAAGCCCTCCAGGTCTGGGGCTCGCCTCCTCCACTCACCACCTCTCGGTGAAGCCACTCGATTGAGAAGCACATCTCCAGGCGGCACCTAGCTCACTTTGCTTCCCTTCTGGGCAAAACGCTGCATTTCAACAAGGGCTTCTCGGAGAAATGAACCGGCTCTCTAATCCCTGAGGTGGCTCGTGGAGGAAGGACAACCCTGCCCTCCCTCTAGGCTCACGTATCTACTAACCAGGCTAATGAAACAGTAAAGGTTTCACAGGCGGGGAACCAGGATTCACCCCCACTAAAAGGGCAAGGGTAAAAAGTTAATTTACAGGACTTGCTCCATTTCTTCTTCTGGCCCCTAGGAACCTCAACAGTGGGCACTTTTCAGACTAATACCAGGCCTCTCTGAAGAGCGTAGGGGTTGAGCACCCAGCTCCCCCGCACACCAGCCACATGACCTCTAATGTCCCGTGCTTCAGTCTATCACCTGGGAAATGCAGGTAACAGTACACACCTCACAAGGTTGTTGAGATTAAAATAATACAGTATGTGTATAGAGCACTTAAAACGATGCCCAGTGCTGGCCCTTAGCGTTACTCTAGCACTACAGAAGCCCTGCTGAGGAGCCATGCCACACCGCCAGAAAGAAAGAACGGGAAGGGTGGGCTCTCAGAAACCAAAGGAAGGGAACAGTGTTGTTGAAACTCTGTGGCTAAACCTTTCAAACACATCTAGCTATTACCCTATTTGTCACAGAACAATACTTGTCAATAATTTGGAGGTAAAGAAAAAAATACTCTGAGATAAGAGGTCAGAGGTGTCGCAGGAAAGTGGACACCCTTGTATTTCAGAAATGCATACAAAAAGGCCACTCCTCTGTAGGAAGACACAAACCCTATTTGCACCCAAGGGACCAGCAAGGCCCTCGATGGCCAGTCTTTCCTTTTTTTTTAAAGATTTTACTTATTTATTTGAGAGAGAGAGAGAGACACGGTGAGCACCAGCAGGGGGAGGGGCAGAGGGACAAGCAGACTCCCCGCTGAGTGAGGAGCCCAACACGGGGCTCAGTCCCACACCCCTGAGATCACGACCTGAGCTGAAATCAAGAGCCAGACGCCTCACTGACTGAGCCACCTGGGCACCCCCCAACTGCTAGCCTCAGTTTAGCCTAGTGCCACTCCACAGGTCCCAGAAAGAAGCTAAGAGCCACTGTTCTGCTCTTTTGTTGTTAATGACTGGCATCCGTGGGCTCATTCAAGTGTTTGTTTAATTGAGGCTATTATAATGCTTCACATTTGCCCATATGTTTAGTATTATTTAATAAAGAGCACAACTTCCAAATAACCGAAAAGGTCCAGAGAATTAAAATATTAAAATTTTTAATTTTTAAAAGTCTTGCCATTATACCATTACTTCTATATGCCCTGTGCATACGTTCTGAAAAGATATTTTCTCATAATTAGAATTTCTTTCTGTTAACACTCATAATTGTGTTTTATTGTTGGCTATTCTTTATGATTATAATGCCAGACGAATGAACAGCTTATATGAAACTGAGAATGAGGAAGGATGCCCAAAGAGCCTGTTGTCTACCATGCAGACCCCAGGGGCTATTAATTATTTAGCTACTTTTCAAAGTTAATAAATAGGAATGTCTTTTTGCCCTTTACTCCCCAGATGAATTTAACCAAATGAGAGAGAGGGTGTGTGTGCAGAGTGAGCAGTCTGAGGACACAGGGGGTACAGGTAATGAAAAGATTTTAAAATATATATATATTTAATGTCAATTAAATATGCACAACACTGCTTTATGTGGCATGGTTTTATTATGACTAAATCCTCATGAATATTTTGATGGTTTTTGAGTGTACTGTGAAAAACATGAGCACTTTAAAAACATGACATTAATACCAAAAAAAGGGAGTAAAATTAAAATGACATTTGAAAAAAATACTTATAGTTAGAAAATGCAAACACCGAAGTATCAAAGGGAAAAAATAGCCCCCTTCTCACTACTGGAGTCTTTCCCCCCCCAAAGCTTTATGCTTTTCTAACCTACCAGAAAAATAACGTATGCGTGTACATTGATTTATTTACTAAAAGGAGTCCTATCATGCAGTTTTGTGAAATGAGTTTTTTACTTAATAACGTATCTTATTTTTTAAAGATTTTATTCAGTTATTTGAGAGAAAGAGAGAGCTCAGGCACCAGTGGGGGGAGGGGCAGAGGCAGAGGGAGAGGGAGGCTCCCCACTGAGCAGGGAGCCCACTGCGGGGCTCAATCCCAGGACCCTGGGACCATGACCTGAGCGGAAGGCAGACGCCTAACTTGCTGAGCCACCCAGGCGCCCCTGAATAACACATCTTGATGCTGTTTCCAGATCAACACAGGTCCCTGCTGCGTTCTTTCTGCTCTTACACCTGGTGCTTAGGGAAGATCTTTGCACATGAAGCTCAGCGTCCTATGTGGTCTTTCAGTGTGGCTGCCACCAAAGGGAGTGCAGCAGGCACAAGCTACTCCAGTCTATCCCAGGTGCCTGGTTGGAAAAGGACAATCCAGTTCCCTTGGTTCACTTGGGTTCCTTCAGAAACCTCCTGGGACACTGATGTACAGCCAGTGGGTCTCAGCAACAGCTCGGGAAAGAGCTGCTTGCAGCTGAGGAAGGCGACACCGCTCTCTGTTCACATGTGAGAGGAAGGGTTCCTGTGGCAAAGCAGGAGTCCTGTCCTTGCACTCAGATCCGCCTGCTGTCAGCCCCTCCGCTGCCAGGCGTGTACGGAAGGCTCATGGCAGGAACGGGAGGTGTGTAGACAGGGGAGCAGACGCCGGCACCGGAGAGGCATGCATAAGGCGGTGGGTTTGACTGCCAGGTTATTCCTCAGGTATTGGAAGCTCCCTGCTCACGAAGACCAACAGGAAGCAGGGCATTCAGAGCTGCCGGCCTCGGGGTGCACAAGAACAGTCACGTGGCCGAGTCGGGGTTAAAAAAAAAATGACCACAGAGCCCACGGCTCAGAAATATGAACAATAAAGCCATCTTACGTCTTTGCACTTTGCTGCCTCAAATCCTTTTTGAAATGATGGAGAGGTTAAACTCTATTTTGAAATCTTTTGACAGAGCATTTTTCCAAATACCTGTTCTATTTGTTCTCTCATTTGACCCCCACACCAACTCAGCAAGTAGGCCGGTGCCACTTTCTGCACCTACAGGATGGCACGTGTGCAGGGCCACGATTCACCCAAGGTCAGCGGGCCAAGTGTTCTGACTCCGAGCACCGGGCTCCTTCCTGGATTCTCCCTGGCACCCCCCAAGTCCAGGGCCAGCTCTCCAGTTTCAGAACCCTCAGCAAGAAGAGCCAGAAAAGAAGCCAGAGATAGAAATATGAAATATGCCCTCCTCAGGAATACCTGAGATCATGAAAACTACCTTTCCTAACAAAAATTTAATGAACTGGGTCTCTTGCTGCAGCAACACGAGTGGGAGCACCAGGCGCCAGGCTCGGAGCAGAACTGCACAGATCGCTTTAAGAAAATGGCAGACAAGCCGGACATGGGGGAAATCGCCAGCTTCAATGAGGCCAAGCTGAAGAAAACGGAGACACAGAACACCACCCTGCAGACCAAAGAGACCACTGAGCAGGAGAAGCGGAGTGAAATTTCCTAAGAACCTGGAGGATTCCCCACCCCTGTCATCTTCGAGACACCCCAGTCGTGATGTGGAGGAAGAAGAGCCAGCTGCAAGATGGACACGAGCGACAAGCTGCACTGTGAACCCGGGCACTCTGCACCAACGCCACCAGCCTGTGGGTCTCTGAGGGGACCCCCCCCCCAATCGGACTGCCAAATTCTCTGGTTTGCCCTGGGATATTATAGCAAATTATCTGTATGTTTAATGAAAATAAAACACACCTCGTGGCAAAAAAAACAAAACAAAAAAATTTAATGACCTGAATAATACTGATGTTGCTAAGTACCAGGTTGAGATACCAAACTCACACCGTAACAGAACAATAGTCTTTACTTGTTTTACAAAGACTTTTGTGAAAGGGGAACCCGGCTGGCTCATTCAGTGAAACCTGTGACGCTTGATCATGGGGTTGCGAGTTTGAGCCCCATGGTGAGTGTACAGATCATTTAAAAATAAAAAAAATCTTAAAAAAAAAAAAAAGACATTTCTGGAGCAACTGGGTGGCTCAGTTGATTAAGCATCTGCCTTGGGCTCAGATCATGACCTCAAGGTCCTGGGATTGAGCCCCGGGTCGGGCTCCCTGCTCAGCAAAAAGTCTGCTTCTCCCTCTCCTCCCGCCCCCCCCATCCCCCACCTTGTATGCTCTCTCTCAAATAAATAAATACTTTTGTGAAAATGTGGTTTTATATTTTATTATTAACATACATACTCTCTCAGCTTTTTTTTAATCCAGTAGCTCTTTAATTTTTCCAGTTAGACGCTAGCTTGGACAATACTAGTAATTTGCATTTCAATATCTAACACCTATGTCTTGTCTTTTCGTCACTCACATGTCCTACATGAGTTTTTTTGAGACTGTCCAAAAGGAGAAATATATTTTACTTTGTGAAGCATAAATACATATCTGTCACTGAAACAAAACTTTCACAAAATCATAATTACCCTTCCTATGTGTGTTTTACTTGCATATTTCCTATGGTTCTATACCTTTGGGGAACAGAGGTCTAGAAAGGTTCCTCTCTGCTGACTTGAAGAAGGGGTCTTAGTAAATTAGCAAAATTACGAACAGCCTTTAGTATTGAAGTAATACACCAAAGGCCAGGAGGCTGGAGGTCAGGAGCCAAATCTTGAAAGATGAACTGGAATCAGAAGGGTAGAGACTCAAAAGATGAAATGAGCCCAGCACATCTGGGGGACAGTCATGAGGGGTTCATAAAGGGAGTGGTAAGGAATAAAGTCAAAAAGAAAGCCTGAGGTCAGTCTGCAGAGAGCAAGACAGACTCTGGATTTCATCCTGGAGGTCATAACACTGTGACTGACGGTCTGTGAGTGTGCAAAATGCTATTCCAGAATTGTTCGTCTGCACACGGACTTGAAACCGGCTCTAAAAACACCCGGAGCTCAGACACCAGGTTCTTCAGCTCTATTTCAGCCCGGAGAAAAATGTGTGCACACGGACCTCATAAATTCAGAATTCTAACAAGAGCAGTCTGGGTCACCTAAAAAAATAGAAAACCTGGGATATACATATTAAGTTTAGACAGCAACTGAGCCCTTTCTGTTTCTTTTCATCCTTTTACTTCTGTTAATGAAGTGTGGGCCTTATCTGCAGCGACCACTAACTAATTATTTCCTTTACGAAAGCTATACACTTTATTGAGAAACTCATCCTCAATACTGTTATGAGTCTAACCAATAAATAACTTTGCAAAAAATAAATTTTGTATCAGCAATAACACTTTTAATAATAAGGTCGTAGAGCGCACAGACACACAGGGACCTCTGAAGGTGTCCAGCACCCCGTAATTCAGGCTCTGCTGGACACAGTGACAGTGCCCCCTGATCCTCACCCAGCACTCCGCCTGTCTCAGGAGAAGAGAAACACCCAGCGTGAGTCACCTTGCAATTACACCGCCACCTGGAAGCGTATTTAAGAGATGAGAACTACAAAGCTGGGCCTCTGTTAAGCGCCTGCACTGGACTTCCTCTCCCTTCTTCCAGTCTGAGGATCAATAGAGCTCAGGATCCTTTCACTAATTTCTCATAAGCACCATTTTTTATAATTTTTTGAATTTAAAAGGGACTGTCTCCCAAGGCCTCCCCGACGTTACCTTGAGTTATTAACACTGTAAATTTCAGAGACAGAAAGCGCATCAGTTGAATCTACGTTTTTTCCACGCGGAAACTACTTCAGAGGAAGATTTTTTCTCATTTCTGAGAAAACGTTTGTACACGCGCATACACACCGTCTGGGGTAACGCAGACCCTTCACCGACGGTCAGGGTTCAGCCCAGTCTTTGCTGCTGCATTTCTGCATGCACACAAACAGGACGTCACAGTGACACGGAACCCTCACGTTTCACCTCAAAATGTCAGGCCTGGATCTCAAGCCGAGTCCCAGCCCTGCTCGGGATGCGCGTCCGGCAGAGGCGGAGGCAGGGAGAGGGGCTGCCCCCGAGCAGGACCCGCGGGCTCCGTCTCCTGGGGCCTTGGGGTCCCGCACGTCCCGCTCTCCCGCGGGAGCCCACCGTCCCCTGCGGGGCGCGGGCTCCCGTCCGCCCAGCGCCCCAGACCCCGGGGCGCCGCTCGGAAATCCGGGTTTCCCCACACTAAGACGCGGAGGCCGGTCACCCCGGTTTCGGTCCGGGTGACCGCTGGGTGAGCCGCCGGAGCCGCCAGCCCTGTGCCTCCACGTCCGGGTTTCGACGCCCCGCCGCCCCCGGACCCCGGCCCCCTAGACCGCGACCCCGGCGCGCGCCGACTCCGACGCCCCCGACCCTCTGACCCCCGGCCGCGACCCCCTCGACCCCGACCTGGCCCGCGTCGACACCGACCCGCATTCCCCGGCCCCGACGCCCCTGACCCAGGCCCCCCCACAACCCCCGCCGCGACCCCGGCCCGCGCCAACCCGCGCCGGGCCTGGGGCCGCCGCACTTACTCCTGCCAAGGCGGCCGTCGGGAAGGCCGGGGTCCGGGGGACCCGGGCCGGGGGGACCAGGGTCGGGGGGACCGGGGCCGGGGTCGCGGCCGCCCGCCGCCCGCCCCAAGGCCCCGCCGCCCGGCGCACGTGCCGGCTGACAGGCCCCCCATAGGTTCCATACCTGCCACCGGAAGTGAGTGAGGAGGGCAGTATAGGCATTTCCTGTGACGCGAGCGCCTGGACTCCATTAGGCAGCAGCTGGGGGAAGAATCAACACACCAGGGAGCGGAGCGCAGCCACCGAGCGCCGAGGCGGCCGCTGCCTCCGCCGCCGCCCGCCGCCGCCGCCGCCAGCGCCGGGGCTCAGCCCCGCGGCG
>NC_058408.1:67614302-67706153 GCF_002201575.2 Neomonachus schauinslandi
CGCCCCCGGCCCCCTCGCCCCGACCCTCCCCCGGCCCCCGCCTCGCCCCGCCGGCTTCCCACCACGGCCTCTCTCGGCGAGGAAACTCTGGCCTCCGCTTCCTCCTCCTCCGACTCGGACGCCGGCGGAGCCTCCCCGCCCCCGCGGAAGAAACCCCGAGCCTCGGCGGCGGAGGGAGCAGGAGAGCCCGGGGCTTCGGCAGGCAGAGCAGGCCTCTCCCCTCCGTCCTCGTCGTCCTCGTCCTCGTCGTCGTCGTCGTCGTCGTCCTCCTCCTCCTCCTCCGTGGTGGTGGTGGTGGGACTGCCCCCGGCCGCTGCCCCCGCCGCCGCCCCCCACCGAAGTAGCGGCCACAGCCTGGTCAGCGGCAGCATCATGCAGGCCAACGGGGCAGGAGGAGGAGGAGGAGGCGGCGGCGGCGGCGGCGGCGGAGGGGGCGGCGGGGGCCAGGGACAGACCCAGGAGCTGGCCTGCCTGTCGGCCCAGAACGGGGAGTCGTCCCCCTCGTCGTCGTCGTCCGCGGGGGACCTGGCCCACGCCAACGGGCTGCTGCCTTCCGCCCCCTCCGCCGCCAGCAACAATAGCAACAGCCTGAATGTCAATAACGGGGTCCCCGGCGGGGCCGCCGCAGCCGCCGCCGCCGCCGCAGCCTCGGCCGCCGCCGCCGCCGCCGCCTCCTCGGCCACCCCGGAGCTGGGCAGCAGCCTCAAGAAGAAGAAGCGGCTCTCCCAGTCCGACGAGGATGTCATTCGGCTCATAGGACAGCACTTGAATGGCTTAGGGCTCAAGTAAGTGCCCTTGCCAGGCCGCCGGTGTGGACGGACCGAGGCCCGGAGGCCGCGTGGGGGAGGGGGCCGGACGGAGCTCGGCCGGGCGAGAGATCGTGCGCTGTCCGCGGGGCCCGGGCCCCGGGAGGACGGGGAGGAGCAGCTGACCTGCCGGGAAGGGGGAGACGGATGGGCCCGGCGGGGCGTGAGACGGAGACAGGCGGTGGCGGGCTCGGGAGGGGGGCAGGAAGCCGGGACCTTGCCCCCTGCCCGCACACCTTCGGAGCTGAATTGTCTGTCAATAAAGACAGATGCGGGAGTGTGTGTCTGCGTGGTGGGGGAGGGGTGCGTTCGAGCTGCTGGAAATAATGGACCTCGGAGGATTTGGTTTTCAAGTATATCTCAGAGGCATCTTTGTGGGACACCTCCCCACCCCCAACTATGACAGACAGCCCAGGCCAGCCACCAATCAGGAAAGACAATCGCCTACAAGTGTTCATGGGAACTGAGGGGCTGGCAGAATTTGGGAGCCACCGAGTGAAATACCCTGTTGGTGTCATCTAAAGGCCCTTGTGTATGTGCGAGAGGCCTGCCACTAACTCGGGATCCCACTTGAATTACAAGAAAAGGCCTGTGAAAAGGGGACCTCTGATCTGGGCAACCGTTTATTTTCAAATACAACGTCGGTAGCCTTGTGCACCTAAAATAGGGTGAAGCCACCGATCTGTAGACACAAAGGAAAAGCGAGGGGGTGGAAGGTGGGGAGGGGGGAGTGCCCTGCAAGCCTGATAGTGGGTGAAGCAAAGCCAGAATAAGACCAAGGGGGGGACATGCAGCAGTCCGCCTCCTGGCTTCAGAGCCTAGGCCAAAAGCAGCTCTTAGGGCCAGCCCAGGTGTAGTTTGGGATCTACAGATTTGTTCTTGCAGGAGGGGGGAGTGAGGGGAGCACTTTGTAAAAGTGACCTAAGTATTTTGATTCTCTGGCAGATCGTGGCACTGGTTAGCTGAAAAATAAACAGAGCTGAATGAGAAAGCATCAAAACATAAACACAAATAGGGAAAACTGATAAAGATTCTTAGGTATCAGAATATCTGATGAGACAAACTGCATTTGGTAGATCTTTTCAGCTCTCAAAGAGAAATAGATCTTCGAAAGATTTCACTTTGTTCCCTAAGGAGAAGGATTAGTATGAAAACAGATTTTGTAAATGCTAACAGAACATGTTACTGAGACAAGAAGCAAGCTGACAGCAGCAGGAGGAAATAACTTGTGACTGTTTGGAACCTACACCATAGTAAATTTGCTATTTTTAGTATAGAGAGAAAGAGTGATTTTTGGTGCTGGATTTATTTTAATTTTAAAGATTGACCTAGTAGAATTTCTGTGCAAACATCGCGTCTGGATGTAAGGCCCTTCCCTGACCCAGGTCATCTCTCTTCCCTTGTCTGGAGCTAACAATTTCTATCTTTTGAGACGTTGTAACGTGGTTAGTACCCTGGTTTTTATTTATTTAACCACTTGGTTACAACATGTTCTTGGAGATTTTATACTTCACTAAATTTCTGAGGCATTAAATGGTAAAAATTGGAAGAACTTCTTTTGATTCTGGTTTCAACCTGACTAGATAAAACAACATCACGGTGGCCGTTTAAAAATGCAAGTTTGTTGAGCCAAGCACAATTTAAAAAAAAAGAAAACAACTATTGATTTCTTTTTTCTCCATCATGAGGTTAGCTTGAAAACTTTTGCAACTGTTTTTATGGACATGAGTTGATTTAGAAGAGTGAATCCTACAAGTTGGCCAGGTCTTTTTTACACTGTATCTCTCCTGCAGCCAGACTGTTGATCTCCTCATGCAAGAGTCAGGATGTCGTTTAGAACATCCTTCTGCCACCAAATTCCGAAATCATGTCATGGAAGGAGACTGGGAGAAGGTAAAGTAGGGCATATAGAGCTGTGTGACTGCTGCTAAAATTATATATTGGAATGTGCATTCTGTGACATTTTTGTTTTTCTTTTATGCCAATTTTTGCAGGCAGAAAATGACCTGAATGAACTAAAGCCTTTAGTGCATTCTCCTCATGCTATTGTGGTAAGAGGCGCACTTGAAATCTCTCAAACGTTGTTGGGAATAATTGTGGTAAATACACTTTTGTTCTTAGTTTCACATTCATGCTTATTTTAGTAGGTTATTGATAATTCTAGGCTTCTGTCTCTTACAAAAGATAAGACCTAAAAATAGTTAAATTTCATATAATTAAGTTTGTAAACTAGGATGAGTGTTGATGATGCTTTAAAGTTTTACCTTTTTAAAATCATGTTTAGTAAATGTGTTGTTTGAACCTACTTTATAAGTTAAGCTTCTAGAAATTAATTGAAAGATCTTCATGTTTTCAGTGCTGTTAATAGCAGTTTTATATTTGTGGAATCAAAGATAAATTATGCTTTCACGTTATTTATACTGATCGTGCTGGCAGAGGAAATGTATTTGGGTGTGTGCATCCTATAGCCTTAAGTAGCTGATACATGAATTGTCCTGGTTTTGGTTGTTTTTTTTTAATCTTTGGGAATTACAGTTAATTCAAAACAACTCCTTTGGTGTGCTCACCATTTTCCACTCTTGCATTCCAGTTGTGTGTACTGACAGTGTCAATGTGTGTATAATGTGGATCACTCTGGTGGAGGGTTTGTGTGCAGATTTGACCACTGGGCTCTGCTTACAGGCCTTATTTCCCCGACAAGATCAGTTCAGTAGTCTAACCTATTAGCTTCTTTCATAAATCTTGATGAATCTTTTCTGCTGGTAGGCTTTAATTCTTTTGTAGATGTCGGTGAGGGAGAGGAGGGGGGGATAAGTTTTTCTAAGTGCCTGCGATTGGAAACCATGAAGAATCAGCTGCTGGCTGCTGGCCTTTTAACATCGAGCTGATTCATTTGTTGTCAAAAGCAGTTTCCTGTCTGGTGGGGGAGGGAAAGAAGGCCAGTAGGAAGTCAAGTAGGGAAACCAGCTGTTTGTTAAATATTAGTAAATGACTACTGTTACCTTTTGGTTTTTTTTTTTTTAATTGGGTCAAACATTAATCTTGCCGCCTTTGTCTGTAAACCTAATAGAGCCTCTTGTTCTTGTTTTTGGGGTTTTTTTGGCGGGGGGAATCTTAATTACAAAAGTTTTCAAATTGATAATATATAATTCTAGAGAATGGACTTCAGGCGAATTGAAGGTACAAACAAGTATGAACAAATACGGATTAATGTAAATTGATGACTTAATATGTATATTTTTTGCTTTCAGTAAATATTTTAAAGCAAATTTTTACTTACTGTGGAATCAGATGATTGATAATAAATTAACTCATGGAATGATCAATTCCATGCTAAATATTAAAAAATGAAAACACAGAAGTTAAAATAAACACCTACATTTAAAAGGGTTATACATTTCGCAGCAACTAAATTTTTCCCAGTCAGTGTGTTTGGGGTTTAAAAAAAAAAGAACCTAAGTATATTTTAATTGGGCAGTTTCTCATAAATAATTAGCTCCAACAGAATGGAAAGTGACCCTAAAATACAGACAAAAAATAAGTGTGTGAGTTTTGGGAGGATTGTTTGCCTTTTTTTTAAATCCTCACTTCAAAGTCTCTTTGTAATTAGGTAGTAAAAATTTAAATAGGGTCACTTCCTATTTTTTCTTACTTGTTCACAGAAATGTGGGGCTTCTATGTTTTATTTAGATTATGACTACCTGAAACCTTCATTAGAAGCAACGTGTAAACTCAAGAAAGGTAGTTGTAGATAACGAGGAAGAGTCCTTTCTTTTTACAGCCTGTTCAATCTATAGAACATTGCAGTATCTAATAAAAGATGAAGGTTAAATCTCTGGCTGAGCCTCGCACCATCAAACTGTTTAGGTATTTGTACAAAGAAAGGGGCTCCAGGTTTAAGATTCAGTTCAGCACTTTTTCCCCCTTCTAGTTTGTGTTCAGATTTACTCCTCTCCCCCACTCCATCTCCAGAAGAGAACCCAATCCCAGGGTAGCTGTAATAATACCATAGAAGACAACTATTTGGGACTTCTTTTTTTTTTAACATAATTATTTTAATTGTACACCCAGACACATTTGATGACTTAATCAAAACTAAAATTATATTTTACTTTTTAAGCCCAAACATCTTTATTGACCCAATCCACTCTCTGCTCTCCCCACCTACCCCCCATATTTCTTAATGGTTTCCAGTCAAATGATACCATGGATAGCAGAATTTGCTCTGGATTTTCTGGAAAGTGAGCTCCTGAATCAACATTTTTCAGTTTGGGTTCAAATGTGCTTCACCACGTCAGGGGAGTTTGGATGGGTAGAGAGGCCAGTAACATGGGAAACTCCTCCAAAATTTGTGTTTATTTTTTAGTATAATAGAAATGTGCTTAAGAAAAGCGCTCAAGGGGCGCCTGGGTGGCTCAGTCGTTAGGCGTCTGCCTTCGGCTCAGGTCATGATCCCAGGGTCCTGGGATCGAGCCCCGCATCGGGCTCCCTGCTCAGCGGGAAGCCTGCTTCTCCCTCTCCCACTCCCCCTGCTTGTGTTCCCTCTCTCGCTGTATCTCTCACTGTCAAATAAATAAAATCTTTAAAAAAAAAAAAAAAGAAAAGAAAAGCGCTCAAATGCTAATTTCATGGACAAAAATTAACTACTGTTTTTTAAAGTTAAATAGGGCTTTGAAAGCCATGGTTTAAATATAATTCATTTCCCCTTTCCTCTGAGTCATGGTTTAATTGATACAACTTGGTTATAACCTTATTGCACAATTAGTCAGAACCACTCCTGAGTTAGCAGGGAGCCTGCCCTGGATAGTCTGTGTAGCCTCGGACTTTTCCTTCAGTGGAAGTCAGGACAGTTAGGTGGGAGGAGAGGGTACAGCAGTCCCAATATTGGGTAGGATGGGAGGCAACAGCAAGACCTACTATGTGGAGCTGTCTTTTCACGGTCCTACTGGGTAGTAAGAGACAGACACCCTGGGCCGAAAGATGCTGGGAAATTATCAGAGAACAGAAGTACTCTCGCAGAGTTCTCATTAGGAGCTGGGAAGAGCTATAAAGGGCAGTTTGTTTTCTCAGCCTCTTTCTTTTTTTCTTCATTTAAAAGAAGCTTGTTATCTTTAAAAAAAAAAAAGTTCATAAGGCTATGTCCCCACCTCAGCAAACTTTAGTTTTGCTGATTTTTTAAAATTTTAAATAATTAACATCATTTGTGAAAGGTGTTTATTTTCTTGAAATTGTGCTTACATTTTTGTGCTTTAAACTTTGGGAAGTGAAATGCAGTTTTACTCTCCATCCTTATGTGTCAAATACGAATGGAACTGATTTTTAGGAGAATAAACATACTGTCTTTCAACTGAATCTCTAGCTATGCTTGGCCAGCAGCCTGTCCATTGCCATGTGCACTACCAGGATTTGATACCCTGTTTGAGGAGATTCTTAGTCTTCATCTGGATAAAATGGCTCCTAGAAAATTGTCTGCGCTGCCTTCATAGCATGCCCTGTATATCCAGAAATACGTATTTGAATGAGCTTCCCTCACATGTCCTGCCTCCCTCCCCTCCCACCCTGCCCCTTCCCCTTAGAAAGACAGAAGCATGTTCCAGCAGGATCTTGGTGGGAAAATAAGGAGCAAACAGCACTTGGGGCACTGTCCCTACACACATTGGAATGGGGGCTGTGCCTAGGACCTCATAGTTGGCACCCCAAAAATAAATCATGAAAAAGTAATTTTCTCCAAATTTCCAATCGCTAAGAAAATTGAGTGGAGAAATCAAGTACACATACTGGCCAGTTCCATGTGGCACTTAAATGAAAAAAGAGTGCAACTAAACGTGATTCTCAGGTTTGAATCAGAAACACTATGTGAAATATAACTGTGACAGTGTCGGTAAACAGAAATGTATAAAAATCTACATTTCGTAAAGAATGGAAGTTGTTTTCAGGAGATAAAATGGTGAGAATATCCAGAATAACTTCAAATATAAAATACTTTGATTTTTAAATTGTTTTATTAAGTCTTTGGTTTTTGTTATCTGACGGACACCCAAGAGTATTTTGTTATTTGACGTAATAAAGGGTAACTTTGGGCTCCACGCAGCACACTTTTCAGGGCATCTTGGTAAGCGATCTGTTTCTGAGGCATTCGTTAGTCCAGCATGATGTGTAGAATCTGGGAGGTGTCGTTTCTCTAGAGTTAAAGGAGCTCATCTGATAGTTGGAAATTTTTTCTGTTCTTTAGTTACAGATTTAAGTTTAGATTATCACCAAACATATGCAATGCATCTTACAAAAGAGGTGTTTAAATGTAAGCCTAACTTACCTGACAGGGTTTGTTTTGCTTACTTTCCCTAGAAACCATTTTTAGAGGCTTGTAGGTAGGCCTTTCTTCTAAATACTCCATACTAGAAAATCGTGCAGAGAAGTTCATGGTACTCTTAATTCTCTGAAGAAATGATCTTTTCTCCACACCATTTTGGGACAGCAGTATATATATACTTAACATTTTATTGAGGAAGAAAAGGCTATTATTTGTTTTTTTCTTTTAAGTGGGTTTAAAATCTTGACACTGTATTTCTTGGGGTCTCTAAATATGGCTGACGTTTTCTGTCCGCTGACCTCCGTACCTGCCTCCGTCGGCTCGCTCCAGACCCATCCGTAGCAGATAGGATGAAAGAGTCCCTCCAGACAGTGGTCTTCTACTGTAAAAAATGCTCAACTTGATACTCATAAGTATCTCTCTTTAGCCAAAAAAAAAAAAGGCTGCTAAGACCATGATGATCACTTTCCAGTTAAAAGTACCATAGTAGAGTGAAGGGACATTAAAAAGTATCAGAGCCAAACCCATTTCAGCGAAATAACTCCGTGCGAAAGTGCTTCACCATGAGCAGGAAACGGTTTGTCCTTTTGGGGGAAACGAGCTGATCATAATTGTCTGTGCCCCGTAGTTAAATGCATCAGCGATCAGGCTGTTAGCAGTACACACAGACAAATACTGACTCCTTTTGCAGACTTTGGAGTTCAGCCTTCTGTCGTAGACCTCCTAGCAAGAGCAAGGCCATCAGGCTCACGCTTGCCCACTCCGCACGTGGACCCCTAGGCCTTTTGCTGGACAGCTCTCCTTACTTCCATGAGCCTCGCCTGATGCTTTGTGACCTCTGCCCCAAGGCTCTAGTTCTGCTTGGCAGTCTGCTTAGTCCTTCCGACACATTGTAGGTTTTAAATAATTCCTCCATTAACCGGTTTTTCTGCCATCTTTTTTAAAACTTGTGGCATCAAACCCCCTGATGCCCTATTGTAAGAGTCAGTCTTTTAAAACCAATTTAGAATACCTGGAATAGTTCTGAATTTTCACGCAAGAATAAAATTCTAGGTGAATGTTTTTAAGGGCAGAGTTCATTTTTTCCTCTGTCGATGCCTTGGTCGCTAATGGTCTTACCTAATTTGGGATTATTGGTTCAAAGCAGTTTTATGAAGATGTGGAATTGAGCAAGGTGATCATTTAATCTACTGTGACTATTAAACCAAAATAGTTTGAGTCATCTTAAAGCGTTGTAAGAAGTGATTTTCAGAGGGCATAGTAGAATGGTTTCTACTGTTCTGTTTAGGCACAAACATTTTCTGACCCTCCCATCAACTTTTCCCCTCACTGCTGCTTTCTGTCCTGTCAGAGGATGAAGTTTTTGCTGCTGCAGCAGAAGTACCTAGAGTACCTGGAGGACGGCAAGGTCTTGGAGGCGCTTCAAGTTCTGCGCTGCGAGTTGACGCCCCTGAAATACAACACGGAGCGCATTCACGTCCTTAGCGGGTAAGGACGCGGGCTCCTGATGCCGGGGTGACGGAGGGGCCGGCAGGGCCAGCACGGGTGCCACTCTTCCAAGATCGGAGTCGGGCTACGTCCCTGCACAATATTGTTCTGGATACACTCCTTCAAATGCGTTCAGGCTACTTTGTCCTCCTAGGAAGCGTTGCATATTAGAATAGATACTTAAGTGGGTGAAAGAAAGAAGAAATACGTATCGCCATTTCATAGTCTTTCATCAAAACCCTGTGGCATAACCTTCTGTGCAGACAATGAGCGGTGAACCTTCCACGGCGCCGCATCGGACGCTCTTCCTAACGTGTGCTTGTCCCGCCCCAGGTCCTTGCTGAGCATTTCCTGTACACAGTCTCACTTGATCGTCACGTCTGCTCTTTCCATGTCAGGGGGCCGAGGCCTCAGATCCGGGCCCCTCTTCTGTTCTCTGTCCACATACCCCGCCAGGTCCCCTCGTTCTGTGCCGCGCCCTCACATACCATCTCTCTGCCGGAGGCTCTCATCTCAGGTCCCAGTATATGTATCTGACTGCCTCCTTGATGGTCTCCATTTGGGGTGTCGCAGAGATGTATGTCCACAGTGAGCTTCTTGAATCCACTTGTCGTCCGCCCCCCCACCTGCTCCTCCCCTAGTTTTCCCATCTCAGTAAACGGTAAGACCTTTGTCCAAACAAAAAACAAACCTCATCCTTGCATTTCCTAAATCCTTTAACTCTGACATGTGTTGGCCAAACTCTAAAACATCCCGGATTTGTCCATTTCTCTCCATCTCCACAGATTCTATCCTAGTGAATCCATAAATGTGTTTCCTAGAATATTCGAGTGAACTCCTCATGAGTCCCATTGCTTTCAGTCTCACTCCCTTAATGATGCACATTTCACACAGCAGCCAGATAAATACATAAATATGTAAGTAAAACCGTACATTAAGCCATTTATCTCCCTTTCTTAAAACTTCGCACTGGCTTTCTATCACCCTTAAAATCCAGAATCTCTGCTCAAGCCTTTGGAGTCTTTGACCTTTTCTCACCATCTTTTCCTTCCTTCATTTACTCTCCAGTGATATTAATGATTTTTCTGTTCCTTAACTGGCCAAGCCGCTCCCACTTCCCTTTATCTTAAATGCTCTTCCCCGAATCTTTCCATAGCTGGCTACTAGGTGCTCAGGTCCCAGCCCAGAAGTCCTCTCCTAAAACCACCTAACAGGCATTGTCTTGTCACATCACTGTTTTTAATTTTTTTTATAGCATTTTTTATTATATGATACGGCCCCAGCCTCTAGAACATCATTGATGCACAATGAGTTTACAAATACAAAATGATGGCCAAAACGATGGACCCAAAGAGATATAGGGTTCATTTTAGGGTTTTTGAGGAAAGGGAAACTAAACCTTGGAGAACTGAAGTAACCAGCCTGCCTGGTAAAGCAGAGAGCCAGGATTCCAGGCCTGGTTTGACTGATGGCAGAGTCATCAGTCCTCACCCGCTGCATCCTCGAGCAGCAGGCTGGGTGTTTTACTACTGTAGTTGACAGATTCCCTGGTTCTGTTTATCTCTTTGATAAGGAGTCTGATTTCTGTGTCACCTGTTCTGGTAACAGAACATATAACTTAATCACATAGTTTTGATTCCAAAATGAACCTCACTCGGTGTGTCCCTTGACTGTTTCCCATAAGGAAATGGCCCAAAGATGGCCAGATGCGGAGCTGGCATGAGGATCCAGGGTTTTTTCCCAGTGGTCCAGCATCTTTTCAGTTATGCCACACAGCTTCCCGTAAACAGACATTCTTTGAAAGCCTTAAGGTGTAGTGTGTGTTTTCAGAAGGGGCAGAAACAATCATAGGTATCTTTTGCAAAATTTAAAAAGTGAACAATTTTTCCATAAAATTATTGATAATAAATTTTACCCCAAAAAAGCTATTTTAGAAACCAGTAGTTTTGCAATACCCAACTTCTTATATAGGGTATTTTGAATCAGGTTACTCATGCTACTAAAGCAAAGTAAGTTCTCATCAGCTAAGACACCATGTACTAAATAAAAAGCAAGAGAGCAGGTAGTTCTCTGCTCCTGGGTAAGAAGCGAGTAACTACTCAATGCTGAATGCAGTTTGCTTGGTGCAGTTGAGAAAAAGAAGGTGACACATCAACTGAGAGGTTTCCCATACTTCTCTTATCATATATTAAGCTCCATCTGTATACCAGGTAGTGGACCAAGTACTTAATATACTCTGTCTTAGTTAATCCTTACTTCCCTGTTTAAGAACCTTTTTACAAGTGAGAACAGATCTGAGAACAGAGTACCAGACAATGTAGCAGGAGACGTACTCGCCAGGTCTAATCTCAATGTCTGAATAATGCCTTCACTTCTTTTACTTTTAAAGCCAGTTCTGAGAAGAGCCAGAACAAGGTCAGGGTCACACTTCCAGCAGGGGGCCTCATGTATTCTCCAGAATCCATGACTTTAGCTTTTATGCCTCCTTCGGCACATATAGTGAGTAATAAAGCAGTTCCCAAAGTTTCTGCTTTGGGATCTCAATACCTTTCACAGGATGACCCAAGAATGATTATCCAATTATACCATTTCTTGAGTGACGTTTATGATAAACTCTTGAAGGTATGTTGTTTTTGTTTAATTAACTTAGTATAAATATCTTTGAAGGGTTTTTTATTTTATTTGGGGTTTGGGGGGAGTTTTGTTTTACTACTGAGAAGCAATTCAGTTAGCACAGTAGTTAAGAGCAAGTTTTGCAACTAAAAATGCCTGAATTCATATCCCCTTTTTTGCCTCTTAACCCTAAGCCAGTTCCTTACGCTTTCTGTGCCTTGGGTGGTTCATTTGTGAAATTAGAACGCCAGTGCTCCCTTCACCCAGGATTGTGGCGCACTTTCAGTCAGGTGGTATGTGTGGAGAGCTTGGGACCGAGCCTGGCACCCAGGAAGAGCCCCATACACAGCATGATGTATGATAATAACAGACGAGGGAGTATGTTCTACTAACAGATGATAGTATGTCATAACAGTAACATCATACATTTTGCTGTTACCGTGATACTACATTTTAGTAAATATATGCAGGTGCCAGGTTGTATTAATGAATTGGGTCCACGGTAGAAATTTGTTCTTGATTAGTATTAGTATTTCTTAGTAAGAATTTGATATATATTTCTAAGTATGATCAATACTTTTTAATTATGAAAAATTATATTATTTTACCCAAAGAAAAGGGTTTAATATTTGGTGCTTTCTCTGTCCTGTTTTTAGGTATCTGATGTGTAGCCATGCAGAAGACCTACGTGCAAAAGCAGAATGGGAAGGCAAAGGAACGGCTTCCCGATCCAAACTGTTGGACAAACTGCAGAGTAAGAGTCTTACTTTTTGGTGTTTCTGTGTTTTCTCTTAATTAGAAATAGATACTCTGAATTGATCAGGAAGACTTCTTGTGTCCAGATGCATGCTCAGTGAGCAGTTACATAGGGAAGAAGGGAAAATCCAGTAAGCCCTTTCAAGCAAAGGTTTCCAGACTGCCCTGGAGTCTGCAAAGCAGCTCACCTCCTCGGGAGTCGGGGGAGAGGGCACGGGTCCCAGGGCAGCTCTCCCTTCGTTTGTGTTATGCAGTAATGCTCCCGTTAAGATTTTGTCTGGGGGAGAGGAGTGCTGTGGTTGGAAGAAAAAATACATAAACCGGAAATGTAAACTACAAGTGTTTTAAGTATTTGTTGATTTCAACAGGAAGGCCCAGGTTTAAGTAAACTGTTTTCCTCTCTGCCCCCCCACCCCCAGATATGTTCTATATAACTTCCAGATTAGAGTCGGGGTTTTATTTTTGCCACATTTTTATAGAGAAGATCTTTTTTCCCTCTCGGATTAAATCATGTTATTCTGTGTGTTTCACGTTGAGGTGTGGAGTAGAGGTGAGGAGTAGCGATCCTAAGAATCAGAAAACCATGTGGTTGGGGAGGTATGAGACATGGAAGGATTGGAAGAGATGGGTATCCACATCAAAACACCAGTCATTCCCGGAGTTTGCACAGGATCCTGGGCATTAGAAGCAATCTGATGAGACCTGGTGCTTGTCCCCACCTGTCGGCTGGCCCTTTGTTGGGGAGAGGTTCCTTTTACACTGTCAGTGATCTGTAATCTCCCTCCAGTACACAGTCTTCTGCAGGTTTTCTCTTCATCATCACTGGCTTTTTTGGGGGGGGGGGTTGTTGGTAGTGGGGTTTGGGGGGGTTGCTTTGTGTTTTTGGAAATTCACGTACAGATTAAAGCCCTCCTATCTGTTCCATTTTGTGACAACATAGCTGTAGCTGCTGACAAACACGCCTGAAGCTCCCGCTGTGTCACCTCTCCTGCTCTGAGGGACATAAGATTTCTAGGGCGCCGGCAGGTGCAACAGAAGGGGGGCAAGTGTCTTAAAGGTTATACTGTCTTGGTATTTTAACGTTTGTTGTTATTTCTCTCTTTAAAACTGTCTTGTTTTACAGCGTATTTGCCGCCATCAGTGATGCTTCCCCCACGGCGTTTACAGACTCTCCTGCGGCAGGCAGTGGAATTACAGAGGGATCGGTGCCTATATCACAACACCAAACTCGATAATAACCTAGATTCTGTGTCTCTGCTTATAGATCATGTTTGTAGTAGGTAAGAGACAAAACTTCTTTTACTTTTACAGACTCAGTAGGAACTTGGTTAAAACGTTTTCTTTTGGGGGCTTTCTCCTGTCACCGTGAAACCATTGGTGTCTGATTTAGTGTCCGAGCGGAGCTAGAACCTACTGAAGTGGACACTTTAAGAGACACTTGCACGTGTTTGCATAGGGAACCCGCATCTCGAGAAGGGAAGCTGGGAAGCCTGGTTTTCCTCTTCTTGTCTGGGTGTCGGTTGGTCATTTTATCTGTCCTGCCATCTTCATAAGGGCTTGTGGGTGGTGTGGGGCGGGGATGCTGGCGACCGGAAGGTCTGTTGTCCTTGGATGCCAGACAGCACGGAGGGACTTTTTCTGGATGTTAACGGCTGTTTTAACAACAGCCTCAATTATTTTATGCCCATAAAGATCATGGAAATAGTTGGTCCATAATGGAAGTTCTGCTTTTTAGTAGAACCTGGCCTCTAAACAAAAAATGGTTAGAAAAACAGGCATTAACTTTCTGGTTTGGATTTTGTTATTATATCTGTCCATGTCCATAATTCAGCTCGATTTTAGATATTAGTAGTTTGAGTGGAAATGTTCCTGCTATTTTAACAACGATCTCCAAAACTAAAGCAGAACTTTAATTTTTAAGATACTGAAAAATTAATTCTGAAATCTTTCAGATTTCAGGAGGGAAATGATTTGGGTCTGGTGAACCACACATGAACAGCTATAGTACCCATGCCCAGTTTCTTTAGCAAAGATCACTGACGAAATACTGGAAGTGGTGTGGGGAGGCAGGGCCAACGTGTAGACCATGCGTGGGCTTTGGGAACAGCTGTGGATGTTTTGTGCATGGGCGCTGTGACTGGAGGTGACAGCGGGGAGGTGCGCGTCAGGCGAGCCATGCGTGTGCACTGTGACTGGAGGTGACGGCGAGGAGGTGCGCATCAGGCGAGCCGTGCGTGTGCGCTGTGACCGGAGGTGACGGCGAAGAGGTGCGCGTCAGGCGTGCTGTGCGTGTGCGCTGTGACCGGAGGTGACGGCGAGGAGGTGCGAGTCAGGCGTGCCGTGAGTGTGCACTGTGACCGGAGGTGACAGTGAGGAGGTGCGTGTCAGGCGTGCCGTGAGTGTATGCTGTGACCGGAGGTGACGGCGGGGAGGTGCGCGTCAGGAGAGCCGTGCGTGTCAGGCGAGCCGTGCGTGTGTGCTGTGATGGGAGGTGACGGCGGGGAGGTGTGCATCAGGCGAGCCGTGTGTGTCAGGTGAGTCGTGCGTGTGCGCTGTGACCGGAGGTGACAGCGAGGAGGTGCGCGTCAGGCGAGCTGTGAGTGTATGCTGTGACCAGAGGTGACGGCAGGGAGGTGCGTGTCAGGCGAGCTGTGCGTGTCAGGCGAGCCGTGCATGTGCGCTGTGACCAGAAGTGACGGCGAGGAGGTGCGCATCAGGCGTGCCGAGAGTGTACGCTGTGACTGGAGGTGACGGCAGGGAGGTGCGCGTCAGCCAAGCCGTGCGTGTGCGCTGACTGGAGGTGACAGCGAGGAGGTGGGTGTCAGGTGAGCCGTGCGTGTGCGCTGACTGGAGGTGACAGCAAGGAGGTATGTGTCAGGCGAGCCGTGCGTGTGCGCTGTGACTGGAGGTGACGGCGAGGAGGTGCGCGTCAGGCGAGCCGTGCATGTGCGCTGACTGGAGGTGATGGCGAAGAGGTGCGCTTCAGGTGAGCCGTGCGTGCGCGTTGTGACCGGAGGTGATGGCGAGGAGGTGCGTGTAAACTGCTTCACATATGGTTGAGTTCTCACTTCTCCCTCCCCAAATGCAGTGAAAACCTGAGGATGATTGAGCTGTTGGCTTTAAGTGACTTAAGTGCCATTCATCTTAATGTACTGGATAATACATGGTGTGTGTCTTAAATGTTCTAAAACAAAGTGATTAGAAATCCTTTTCCTTTTTACCATTTTTGATTTTGTTCTGATATTATCAGAATTTTTAAACTTTTTCATTTGAGTTGAATAGAGGTAGAAGATAGTAGATTAAAAGGGTATATGGTTTCATCCTTTACGGCTCTTTTGGGGAATTTGAGACCAATGTTAAAATTAAGGCAGACGGGAACCCAAACCATTTTTTGGTTTGTGAATGTGTTGCTGGTGGAATGCCCTGAACAGTATCTAGGGTAGACTTGATGGTTCAGGAGGTGTCAGTGGAAACTGAAATCTAGGAGAATGTGACCTCCATATTTCCTAAGTGCCTTGATTTCTATTACAGTACCTGTGAAAGGAAATGATGGCGAATGTTTAGTCTGACTTTTTCTCCCTCAGAACAGGGATCAGCCTCTCCTGTAGAGCTGCGTAGAAAGCACTCCTGAAGTTTGCATAGGAACGAAAGTTCATGCTCTTCAGAACTAACCACTGATGGACAGGTTTTCCCCATAGTCTTTTAAAAACAGGACAAAACTTTGACTCTGTGCTTCTGCTAACCACTGCTACACTCACGTGTGCGTGCACACGCACACACACCTGCCTTAGAGGTTGCTGCTTAAAGTAACACCCTTCTGCGCATTCACAGTACTGTGTCCTTCACTCTTCAGATTTCTGCAGCCAACACAACACCACAGTTGTTGCTGGTATCGGTGAGGAACAACTTGATTAAATCCAGTGACTGCTCTCCAGCCTACATCTAGACCTTTCTATAGCATTTGACTAATTTGCCTTGAAACTGTTCCTTTGACTTCAAAAACATTGCAGACTCTGTTTCACTGTTGGCTGCTCCTTAGGCTCCTCCCCTGTCCCTGTCCCTTTAATAAGGGTGTGTTCCAGAAGATTTCTTTGTCTTCCCACCCCCCTCCTTTAGGTTCTGATGGCGGCCAGGTCTGGGCTAGAGTTGCAGGATTGATCTCCTAAGCCTTCGACCTTCATACCTGTGTGTGTTGCTCGAGTACCTTTCAGGCAACCTGTCAGAAGTAGAACTCCCCTCCACTCTCACTGTCCCCACAGAGTCTGCTTTTCCTCTTGAATTCCCAATCTCCGCGAGGGGCTGCTATCTCCCCAGCCTGTCCAAGCAGCCCATCAGAGTCAGACACTGAGGAGGGATGCGTCAGGCAAGAAGCCAGTGTCCACAGTCTTTACAGATGTTGCTGAACTAGGAAGAGAAAACCTGAACGTGATTTAATTCCTAGTATTCCCCTTTCATCTAGGGATCGTCAAAAGAAAAGTTGATATTTTTTATTATCTGCTTTACTGCCTCGTAGAAATTAGATTAGCATTGAAACTAGAAATCTCTATTTTCGAAAGTAATTCTTAGCATTGAAATCTAAATACCAAGTTTTCTCTCTTCTCTCTGAAGAATAGAGAATTGATTATGAATAAGTGAACTGTAACTTTTTTTAAAACCCTAATCAGCACGGAAGGGTTATCATTAGATTGTGTATTATTTGTATTTTTCACAGTGTATACATATATTTGGTTAAATTTATGGAGTTTTTTTCACCAGCAACCAGTGGAAGGATGTTTCCATAGGTAACTTTATAAGTATTCATTTTTTAGTAAAGGATTGTTAGGAGATATTTATGGAAACTTAAAATGTTAGGATTCAGTTTAATGAAAATACTACACTATTCAATTTTATTTGGGAAGGTACTGATATTTTTAACACCATCTTAAATTTCAAATTTACTTGAAAACAGTCATCAGCTTTCTGATGATTAAAATCCTAAAATTAGGATTTTAATAAACTATGGCTGTTAGTCTTTTTCAAAGACTTAATACTAAAAATAATGTTAATTTAAATACCCCTTTAATGACTTTCAGTTACAACTGATTGTCAGTAGACTAGATGATTTGTGCCCTAAATTCTGATTATGAAATGGTCCTTCCTTAAGGACATTTTGCTACTCTGATTTTAGATCTGTTTTTTCATTCATGATCCGTTTTACCCATTTAAATTATTGTGTATTTTGTGCCTAAATATAAAGTGTTTCTCCGTAAAAGACATCATTATTGATTACTGCCCATAAGAGGCAGGGAAACATTGTTGATATTGAAAGTACTTATTTGACTGGAATTTTATCTAACAGTCTTGAAAAATGCAGTTTAAAAAAATGATATTTGAAAGAAAACTGGTGTTGCAGAGTCAGCCATATGTTTAAACCTAATTCAGTTACCAGTTTATGATTTGTTAAGTTACGTGCCCTCTTCAAGCCTCATGAAGTTGGAGATATTACTTGCCTTGCAAGTTAGTTTTGAGAATTAGCAGTACTTTTTATAAACATGTAGCACAGTGCTCGGCATCTAGTAAGTGCTTAATAAATGTCAGCTGGTATCGATTCTGTTTAAGTTCACATACAGAATAATAATTTAAAATTAAAGCAATTTTTAGGGGCGCCTGGGTGGCTCAGTCGTTAAGCGTCTGCCTTTGGCTCAGGTTGTGACCCCAGGGTCCTGGGATGGAGCCTTGCATCAGGCTCCCTGCTCAGCGGGAAGCCTGTTTCTCCCTCTCCCACTCCCCCTGCTTGTGTTCCCTCTCTTGCTGTGTCTTTCTCTGTCAAATAAATAAAATCTTTTAAAAACTAAAAATTAAATTAAAGCAATTTTTAGACAGTCTGAAAATTTAAAGCAGCCTCCAAATAGCCAAGTGCTAAGGTAGATTCTGTGTGTGCCAGATAAAGAATGTTAATTTAGTTTTAAATATATATTATCGGGCTGGTGAATTGATAAAATACATTTTTAAATTATAGATTGGTTGGGGAAAAACTAGGGAAGACCATTTTTCAGGACAGACTTAAAAGTTCATCAAGTCCTGGGGATGAGGAGTAGGTAATCTAGTCAGTGATATTGTGACACACTTGCGGTGGATGTTTTGGTGGACTACCACTGTGTACATAGTGGTAGTCACCGTTGTACAGCTGAAACCCATTTACTGTTACATGTCAACTGAACTTCAGCTAAAAAGAGAAACATTTATGGGGTGCCTGGGTGGCATAGTCAGTTGAACTTCTAATTCTTGGTTTTGGCTCAGGTCATGATCTCGGGGTCGTGAGATCGAGCCCCACGTCGGGCTTCACGCTCAGCGCAGAGTCTGCTTGCGATTCTCTCTGCCTCACCCCCTCCCCCCCCAAAGAAAGAAAAGAAAATATTATCCGCTAATGTTTAAATAACTTTTTTATAATCTTACAGAGACTCTAATAGAGTGTATACTACCCAAAAAGTAGCCACTGATTACATGTGGCCATTTAAATTTAAACGTAAAGAAACTAAAATTACATTTAAAAGTCCAGTTCTTCAGGTGTCCTAGCCACCTTTCAAGTGCTGAGCAGCCACACGTGGCCAGGGCTTCTGGGTGAGACGGTTTACACATGGTTTGAAAAGTGCTTCCTGCGCACAGTCACTCTTGTGATTACCTTTCCTCTCAAAGTCGGAAGTCATAGAGTTCTTTGCCCTTAATCTATAGTAGTAGTTGCCACTGAGGAAGTGCCAGCCATGTGTTGGGCTCCATGTGAATGCTCCACCTTCATCATCTCATTCTTTTTTTTTTTTTTAAGATTTTATTTATTTGACAGAGCAGGAGCAGGGGGGAGGGGCAGAGGGAGAGGGAGAAGCAGACTTCCTGCTGAGCAGGGAGCCCGATGCGGGGCTCGATCCCAGGACCCCGGGATCATGACCTGAGCTGAAGGCGGACGCTTTAACAACTGAGCCACCCAGGCGCCCTCATCATCTC
The DNA here is from genome assembly GCF_002201575.2 of Neomonachus schauinslandi. NCBI lineage: Eukaryota > Metazoa > Chordata > Mammalia > Carnivora > Phocidae > Neomonachus > Neomonachus schauinslandi. Next base: position 67,633,254 of record NC_058408.1, read on the forward strand.
ATTCTTGTATGTCATCCTCGTATAAAAAATTCCATAAGGCAGCTACCGTTGTCTTTAGTTTATGGTTGGAAAACTTGAGACTTGGATTAAACGAGTTTACCGGTTTCTGGGAAATGACCTAGAAAACGGCTGAGCCAGGACTTGAACCTGGTCTCCCTCACTCTGCTGCCCCTGTTCTTAAGGCTTTATTCTTAGCCACTGCAGCCCCTTCCCTCTATTGCACCTTCTCTGCTGTCCCCAAAATATCTCAGTAATCACTTGTATCTATTGCGTTCCAGGAATTAGAGATGTTTTTCTCGTCCTGAGAAGAACCCTGTTAGGTGTATATTAATGTCCTTTTCTAGATGAAGGAACTGAGTGAGGCTCAAAGGAGTGAAATGACTTGCCGGAGACCTGAAAGCTTGTGACCCAAGCTTGCCTGACTGCGGTGCCTCGTCTCTTTTTGTTACATCAAGTTCCTTTTATGTAAATAAAAATGCACATTCCTCATGATGCCAGCCAACTTACACAAACTCAAAATCCTGATTGTTAATTTTTATTTATATGAATTGACTTAATCAGACCAAAAAATTCTATGATGGACACATACTTTTACTCTTATTTAATCTTGAGAAAGGGGAAAAGAATAAATGGTACCCTGAAGTCGACTTCAGATCACTGACTTCCCCGGAGATTGCCTTGACTAATGTTGTAATAATCTTTTTTCAACATACCATTGTAAACATGATTGAGATCTGCAAAGGCATTCCTATCTTATTTTTAAAGTTTTTATATCCAAAGAAGTTTTATCACTTGTTTCACCTTTTTCATTATTAGATTACTCTATTTTGGAAGAATAATTATGTGTGAACTTCTTTGTTTTAGGAGGCAGTTCCCATGTTATACTCAGCAGATACTTACGGAGCATTGTAATGAAGTGTGGTTCTGTAAATTCTCCAATGACGGCACTAAACTAGCCACAGGATCGAAAGATACCACAGTTATCATATGGCAAGTTGATCCGGTATGTACTCTGTGTGTGTGTGTGTGTGTGTGTGTGTGTAGACTACAAAAAGGTAATTCGTCATCTAATTACATATGTTTTAAGGGTGCATATATAAACGTGTTCTTTCCTAAGAGCATTTCTCTGTCATTTTTGTCATGTTTTACCTTCTCCTGTGTTTTCTAGATGGTATATGTAGATATATAGAGTGTGTGCTGGTTTATTCCTCAGAATAACTCTGTGGGACACTCACATCTCTTGTTTTCAGATCAGGAAACTGAGGTAGACATTAAGTGCCCAGGCTCTCAGAGCTAGTAAGTGGCAGCGTTAAGACTCAAATCCGGGAATAGTACTCCAGACCTGCTAGTCTTAATGCCCCTTGCCCGTTTTATCTTTGTTAATATTCAATTTACCATTCTGTCACAAGTTAGGAAAGACTCATTACCATTTTGCCTTCTGAAATCTTTCATTGTCTTGTGTGATTTGTGGAACTTCTGTTAAACACTCCCTCCACCTTACGTACAAAAAGTACTGTATTCTGGATGTAAAATTCTGAGTTCTCTCTAAAATCAGATTTTTGTCTTTGTTTATAACAAGATGACTTAGAGATTTGTAGAAATAAGTATTTGTTTCTTTTGGCCAATGGAACATTTATTGACCTATCAAAAGAAATACATGCTTCTACATAGGTTAAGGAGAAATGTTTGGTTTAAATCATAACTAAATAATCTTAGTTTAAAATTTAGAAATAGAATATGATATTAGTCCCAAATAAAGTTGTGGACTTTTACATCAAAAAAAAATAGAGAAAACGGACCACAGATGGAAATATTTTTTAAAAAAAAGAATCCAGGGCAGGGCGCCTGGGTGGCTCAGATGGTTAAGCATCTGCCTTCGGCTCAGGTCATGATCCCGGGGTCCTGGGATTGAGTCCCGCATCGTGCTTCCTGCTCGGTGAGGAGCCTGCTTCTCCTCTCCCTCTGCTGCTCCCCCTGCTTGTGCTCTCGATCTCTCTCTGTCAAATAGTTAAGATCTTTAAAAAAAAAACAACTATGCTTTATTATGATTTCTTTTGGCAGCAGTATGTAACAGTGCCCTTCATTTAGCACACATTTATTGAGCACGAGCTTATTTGCAGCCTCACCATGAGCTCATGATAGTACCATGTAATTGTTCCGTGGTGGGTGCCACAGGGGCTCAAAGGAGAAACCCCCCTGGAACTGGAAAGTAGGACAAGTGAGTCCTAGCAGAAGAAGGAGTGAACTGTTATCGAGGCAAAACCAGTTTCTACTGGGCCCCGCAGGACACATGGAAAAGGAAAAGGTGGCTGGGGTTTGGGCAGTCCCAGGGAAGAGGTTACACTGCAGAGTGGGAGGTGAGGTTAGTGGAGCTGGTAGCCGCCAGTCAAGGAGAGGATCTTGTATACTTGGCTAAGGAGTTTAGACCAGAGTGCTTTTGTCAGAATAGGTGTTACGTGTAAAGGGCTTTTGTGGCCAGATTAGCTTGGGAAACGCAGGGTTAATGCTTTCATTCCAGTCTGAGATGCCATGGACTATAGAGTATAGTATGATAGCATTTTATTATGTCAAATACTATTTGAAAAACTTAAAATTGGGGATATTTTTGAGTATGTGTTTTGTGTGTATATTTTTTAATGGATAGAAAACAGAATACGTGGAGAAGGACCTTAAGATTTGAGGTGATTGACACACCTGGTGGCTCAGTTGGTTAAGCATCTGACTCTTGACTTCAGCTCAGGTCAGATCTCAGGGTCGTGAGATGGAGCCCCGCGTTAGGCTCCACACCTAATGTGATGTGATCCCAATGCCTGGTTTCTTTTAACAGGTTTTCTTACCTTTGCCCCCAAAAAACATTTTTACCCATTCCCAACCCAAAATCTGAGCACAGTTGAGTGGATTCCATGAACATGGTATTTCCACTTGAGCTAGGTTAGGGTAGAGACACTACTTGTGAAGATCTAGCGTTCATATCCCCATTTATTTTCAATTTTATTTTTTTTACAGGATTATATTAATGTGCTGAAACAATTAGTGTTTTAGTTAAATACTTCTGAAGTAGTTTATATTCAGTTTAGAAGAAACTGTTTGTGTGGATCCAAAGCACCACTGTGATTGCGCCCATCCAAAAGCCCGGACGGCCTGTTAAGTTACGCCGGCCTGTGGCCATCGGTGCCATGCTCTGGCACGAACAGCCCCACCTGTTAGCCTTCTCCCAGGGACGACCCAGAAGTAGTGGTAGTGGTAGCTGGTTTTTGTCAGACATGGCAGATGGGCTAAGTAATGGAATAAATGATAAACGTAAGGTCCGGTGAAGAAACGAGGTACCATATCCATTTGTCATTGACATTTCTGGCAAAAAAAAAAAATTCCCAATCTAGTTTTATCAGAGGAGTTCCAGACCCATTTCTCTCTCTCTCTTTTTTTTTAAGATTTTATTTATTTGAGGAAGAAAGACAGCACGAGTGGGGCAGGGGCGGGGAGAAGCAAACTCCCGTCTCAGCACAGAGCCCAACTCGGGGCTCCATCCCAGGACCCCAGGATCACCACCTGAGCCAAAGTCAGATGCCCAACTGACTGAACCACCCAGGCGCCCCTCCAGACCCATTTTTAATTGCTTCTGAGTCCTCGCCAGTAGAATTCCACAGGCCCGGTACTGGTCTCAGTCATTCTTTGACCACAAAGTCTAACACTTAACTCATCACTTTTTGCCACCTGCAGCCAAATCCCTCTTGTTCTGTTTCCTGTGCACATCCGTCCTTACCCCATACAGAAACCTGCAGGTTGTCTTTGGACATTTCTTGTCTCCTCCTGTCATACGTACTTTATGTTCCAAGTACATTCTGATCTGACGTCTTTCAGCGCAGACCGTGTTAGTTTTGGACCTCGTTTCTTGTCTTAACTCTAATGGCTCTTGTCGGCTCTTTAGGGGTGTCCGTGTCCCCCCGTCTGTTCATTCTGATTCATCTTCCACATTGTCGTGCAAGTTCTCCTCCTAAAACCAAATACTCTGTTATGTACTCACCAGCTTAAAAATCTTGAGCAGCTCACCACTCACAGGGTAAAATTGCACCCCTTAGCCTCAAGCAAAGGTGTCCACTTTCGTGAGAGGCCAGCAGCCCAGGCACAGCCCTCGCTGCTTCTCACCGTGGCAGACTCCGTCTCCTTCCCTGTCATGTGGGGCGGGGGAGGAACACTTGACCTTCAGGTTATGAGACTGGGCTGAGGTACTGTTGGCGACCGGCGCTCTTACTGAGGAGCACGAAGCCGCAGTGCTGCTGGTGAGAAGGGGGCATGGTGCAGACGCTCAGGAGACCTAGAGTTGGCAGCTCCGCTCTAGCGTGTGTCCCCAAAGGAAGCAGAAACACAGATCTGCACAAAAACTTGTCTGTAGTCCTAGCTGGAGACAGGCCAGACGTTCATTGGCTGCTGAGTGGATGAACAAAATAGGGTATTTCCATAAAACGGACTGTCGACCAACGAAAAGGAGTAAGATACACACGCTAGAGCAGGTGAAGCCCGGCAACATTCCACTGAGCTAGAGAAGGCAGTTACAGAACACCCCCCTGGGGTAGGATGCCGTGTGTGAAATGTCCGGAACAGGTGAATCCATGGAGGAAGGGGTGTGGGGGTTGCGAAGTCACTGCTAACCGGTGTGGGCTTTCTTTGTGGGGCAAAGAACACTCAAGGTCACGGGATTGCGCACTTTGAAGGGTGAACTTTATGGTGCGTAAGTTAGGCTGTTTTCAAAAATAAGTAAGAGGTCACTCTTGGTACCCCTGCTTTCAGTTTCCTGAGAAGCTTCACAGGCACGAAGCCTGTGTTGTCTTTACGTCGCATCCGGCACACCGGGCCTGGTGTGGAGTAGGTGCCTACTAGGTGTTGCACTGTGAGCAAGGCTTTACAAAGCACGCTGTTGGGGCTTCAGGTCAGGCGGAAATTGGTGAAATCTGTGAAAACCTCAGATTTCATTACATCATCAACGTATATCCTCGCAGCTATTTCAGTTCTGATGCCAGAAAACCATGGACTTTGAGGACTCTAACCAAGTGGTCTCTTTTCCTCCTAGGATACACACCTGCTAAAACTGCTTAAAACCTTAGAAGGACATGCTTACGGCGTCTCCTACATCGCGTGGAGTCCGGACGACAGCTACCTTGTTGCTTGTGGCCCAGACGACTGCTCTGAGCTCTGGCTTTGGAATGTACAGGTGAGCACGTTCATCCTTGCTTGAGCCTTTCAGTACAGCGTGGCCGTCCTGCACGCACTCCTTATAGCTTGATTCTCGCCAGAACACAGCCACTCAGCCACAGTGACCAGAGTGTGTCCCTCATCAAAGAGAATTCAGCGAATGGAGCCCAGGTGTCCACGCTTAGCAACTTAACTATCAGGCTGAGCACAATAGAGTATTTAAAAGAAGGACGAAAGAGTATTTTCAGTAATGTTGTGCTTTGTACTGCAGAATTCATACTATTTACCGTGGCACTTTTACCTCCGAGAAGATTTTATGGTGGTTTCACAGTTTGATGATTGTACGTGAAACTTAACCTTTCAAGTCTGCAAACATCTGCAGGGAATGAGATCTCTCGTTCTGGTGGCGGTCATATCATCCTCTCCTTACTGTGTTTAATATGCTGATCTAGTTTAGGAAAAGTAATGTCTCAGTACTTTAATAAGGACTCTGTTACTGTTTCTAAACCAAAACTTGACCTTTATCCAGGGTCCCTTTTTTTTTTTCTTTTTACAAAAATTTGCATTAAGTTCCATTGTTTTTGTACTATTTTGGACACCTTATAGTTCCAATTTAAAATTTTTTTTTAACTTCCTTCCATAAGATGGCTGGTTAGATGCTGTTCTTTTCATTTTTCTGCCCTGAGGCGAGGGTATGGTCGGGGCTGTGGCCTGAGTATACCAGTGTGTGCTGAAGGGCTAAGACTGTGAGTTCGGGGACCTGTACATGAGTCGGTTTTTACTGAGAGAGTGGAGCTAAAATTGCACAAGTGTGCAGAGGGCAGAGCGAATACTGAGACACATCTGAGGGCGATACGCCATAATCCCCGCCCTGCTGTCACACAGTAGGGTCTTCTTACGCCCACTTACTACTTATGTTTCAGCCCCAGCTTTTCATTAGGAGAGTTGTCAAATACTAAGGAAAGTGGAGGAGTACAGTGGTGACCCTTGCCCACCACCTCGGATGCAGCGATGAACATTCTGTATATTTTATGTGGACACACACGCATGCACACATGTAGACGTGCGTACACAGACATCCACGTCCAAAACATTTGGAAGGAAATTACAGATGCGATGTTTTATACCAAGTACTTAAGTATGTATCTTCTAGAAAGTAACATTCCCTCATATAACACGTCCTCATCTTATTCAGGAACGTTAGCTATCATTCTCTAATATCTAATGTTCATGTCATAACTAAAATCCCCAGTTGCTCCCCAGATGTCTTTAGGCCATTTTCATCAAACCATTGTGTCATTGGTGTTTGTGATTGGGTGCAGGGGGGTGGGGCGTCAAAGCGCAGAAGAGAAGAGACGGCTTTCTCGCACTAGAATAGACTGGAATGAATCTGACCTAAAAGACAAATGGGTTTTTTTGGGGTTTTTTTTTTCCCCTCAAAGAGAAGACGTATGGAGTCCTAATCGTCCAGTAGTGGACTGGGAATTGATGGTGGCTGTAGTCTTCCTCTGAGTCAATTCTGAGTTTCTGGACAGTTAGAGGGTGTTGTGGCTGAACTATTTGTGCATTACCTTACAGATTTGGTTTTTAGTCAGTTTGCACATTGTTCCTTATATTGTGAGGTAGTTTCCTAATGATAGACTCCCTCATACACCCACCGTCCTCTGCGCACCAGAAGAAAAGATCTGCCTCAGCACTTAGTGTATGAACTTGTGTGAGCACAACATGCAGAGGATTCAGCCACTGCATGTGTACTTGGGATTCTGAACTTTTAACTGTTTCTGTCTAGCAACCCAAAAAAGATAAATCAGCGAGACCTATTAGCAGCATGGGGGAAGGTTTTAAAATTGCTGATTTTTTTTCCAGTATAAAGGGAGACCTCTGGCTTTCTATTTTTGTGCCCTCTTTGCTTTTAGTACTTGGCCCTGTTCCCTGATCATACACTTTTGTTTTCACTTTTTTTTTTTCCTGCTTTTGATTACCCATTTCTCACAGGAAAATTATGCCCATGTACTTTTTATTATACCAAGGGCAGCTGTTACCTCTCAGAGCCTGTTTCTAATCCATGAACAAAATGGAATCAAGACTAGATTAAATGGTATGTGTCTACCTTCTAAGTTCGATAACTTAGAAAAAAATAACAGGAGGATAGCTTAGGGTCATAACCAGTAAATAGTCTTTCTGACTTGGGAATCCTGTAAAATGGCTATGCTAAACAGTACAAAAGTCCCTCTTTTCTGTACTTTCGAAAAGTTGAGAGAAAATTAGATACCAGAAAAATAGTTTTCATTTCTCTCTTCCATCTTCCCTACTACATTTTTAGCATCTCAAATAGGAAATTTCACATAATTGAGAACTGCTGCACCCTTACCTTAGTTCAGGGGCCCTACTCTTTCTGTCCATTAATCATGTTCTTGAGGAACTGCTAACTGCAGTTTCGACGGTTTTAGAATAAAATTTGCCAAGAACTATGGACTGAGGAGAAATGGGAACTCAAGGGAGTAGTGCCTGTAGCACTGAGCTTCTCCTCCTTTTACTTGGGGAAAATATGATTTCATTTATAAACGTCATTGAAGATGAGAGTTTTATTAAGAGTTTATCTCATCAGACCTATTGTTGGGGTCATCTGTGCTGTGTTGTTCAGCTCCTGGTTCTTCTAGTTCTTCATTCCTCTTCAGAGCGCTGCAGTCTTGTTGGTTGGTTGGTTGGTTTTTTGTAAGGCCAGTTAGAACAGTTCATTTCTCTAATTAGGAATACCAAACTGACCTGATACCCAAGTTACTACTTTTTTTTCTTTATACATTCCCTTTAGAAGCCTATCTTGAAGGTGTTAGCCACAGTTTTATTTCTTTGTAGACGGGAGAGCTAAGGACAAAAATGAGCCAGTCTCATGAGGACAGTTTGACGAGTGTGGCTTGGAATCCGGATGGGAAGCGCTTTGTAACTGGAGGTCAGCGCGGCCAGTTCTACCAGTGTGTGAGTACCTCCTGCCCCCGTTCACTGCCCGCTCCTTTTGTGGAAATAAAGAATTCCTTTATGAAATATATTCTGTGAAGACCTACTTAGCTATCTTTCTAAATAAGCACCATCCAAGAGAACTTTCTGTGGTTTTTTTCTTTTTTAACCATTTTAAAATGTTTATACCAAGCCTAGACTTTGAGTTTAGTAAAACATTAAATTATTTTACTAAATATTTTATTCTCATAAACAAGTTTCTAATGTATAGGATTGAAAATATTTAGTACTTTCTTTTGAGGCTTTAGGATTTGTATCCCAGCTGTGCTGAATTTCATGAGTTGACCGTCTTAAATATGTAAGGACTAAAAGTGCTGATGAGCACTACCAGAGAACCTTCCACTCTTTATTTGAAGTATCTCAGGTTGGTGGGATGATGACAATAAGGAATAGGTGACCAATCTCGTGACAAGGTAGACTCTGCCTTGAACATCTGTCTGGTTTCCGTGTCTTGTGTCACGGCCCGGCTTGCTGCCAGTGGGCACTTCCACTTGTGGTCTTAGGATTACAATTAAACAAGATCATGAATCCCGTAAATCATTCAATGTAGCTGAAGGTCACCGGTCATAGAGACCTCTGTGTGCCCAGTACAGACCACAGGTGTCTTGTTGGTAAGCCGGCTGTGGGACTCATGGAACCTCGTGTCCTGTCCCCAAAGCATGGTTATGAGCCACAAGTTCTTTCCTTCCCCCAGTCATCTCAGCACACCTTACTGATCTACCTGTGATTTTCCCAATAGTTTAAAAAGTTATTTCTGGAGTTTCTATCCATGAGCTAATACACTACTTGGATTTTTTACTTACTTATTTTCCCTTTGTTTCAACGGAGTATGTATAGTTGACCTATAACATTATGTTAGCGTCAGGTATACAACATAACGTTTTGATATCCGTGTGCGCTGAAAATTACAACCACAGTAATTAGCCGTTTCCGTACACAGTTGTGATGAGGACTTCTAAGATTTACTCTCTCAGCAACTTTCAGATATGCAGTCCAGCTGGTCTCCATGCTGTACTTCCAGCCACAAAGCCATTTGTTCTTGACTCCCTGGCTGCAAGATGACCCATGTGTGTCTCTGCTGACCCCACTGTCCCCTATAGTGTTGACACCTTCAGGGTCCAGGACTTGGCAGCTCCCCCATCTGTGGAATGGACATGGGATGCCTCTCAGAACTTTTGAATATTCAACAAGATAATGATCCTTAGAGCTTTGATCTGTAGAACACATTACAAATTTGGTGATGGTTTTTAAAATGCCCTAACAGTTTCTGAGTTCCGTAAAGCTATAAGTAATGTTTTAGTAATCTTTTCCATATCCCAGCTTCAGAATAGTGTAGGACAGGTCCCAGTATAGCGCATTTTAAAGGAACATTTGAATTCTTTCCCAGTAGTAGGGAGACCCTCACTTAGAACTTAGGGATTCTTTCTTTGTGTGTTTTGTCATTATCTATGCCTGGCTGCTTATTGACGGGAAGACCGATTTTACAGAGATTCTCTCCCCCTCCCCCTGAGGTATTGTTGTAATGAAATTTGACCTATATTCACATTTTCATGATGAAAACCACTTATGGAACAATTAAGTCAAGCAGGAAAAAACAAACTTATTACAAAAAGATACTGCTAAGAGATTCTTTTGGTTCTTTGCTTCCCAAGCACTGTTTCATAATGGGGTTCACAGTGAATTTCTCCCCAGGATTTAGATGGGAACCTCCTTGACTCCTGGGAAGGGGTGAGAGTGCAATGCCTTTGGTGCTTGAGCGACGGCAAGACTGTTCTGGCATCAGACACACACCAGCGCATCCGGGGGTACAACTTCGAGGACCTTACAGATAGGAACATGTAACTATTTTTTTATCCGTTAAATAATTACTTTATTTAAAATGTGTGGTGGAACTCGCTATTTGAGAAGAGTTTTTATGTTTTGGTTTGGGTTTGACCTTAAAATGGATTGGTGGGGGGCACCTGGGTGGCTCAGTCGGTTAAGAGTCTGCCTTCGGCTCAGGTCATGATCCCAGAGTCCTGGGATCAAGTCCCGCATCGGGCTCCATGCTCAGGGGGAGCCTGCTTCTCCCTCTGCCTGCCTGCCTGCCTACTTGTGATCTCTCTCTCTGTGTCAAATAAATAAATAAAATCTTTAAAAAAAAAAAAAAGTGGATTGGTGGTCAGGTGGTGCTTCGTAACCATTAACTCACGTTTTTTTTCTTAATTGAAATACAGTCTCTCATACTGATTATAGACAAAATTGCAGTGTTTAAGCTAGAACATTTTATATTTTGATAATTTGTTCTTGATTCTCAGTATGTTGCTTTTAACAGATTATTTTCTGGTTACAGAGTACAAGAAGATCATCCCATTATGTCTTTTACTATTTCCAAGAATGGCCGATTAGCTTTGTTAAATGTAGCAACTCAGGTAAGTTTATTATAATTATAAAGATTTAGCTTAGTTCAAAATTTAGTATGATTTTTGGTGTATACATATAGAAATAATTATTTTCACAAATTTTTTAATTTTACTGTATGTGTTTGGTCCTTAGGTTTGTAGAGTCAACCATTAATTTATCAGAACATTGCCATTTTGGGTAAATAGGAATTGAAAATGTTCCATCAGGCAAAGGAATATTCACAAATTACTTTTTAAAATTCTTTTGAGGGAGAATAAATACGTCTATTTTCTTTCGCCTACAGGGAGTTCATTTATGGGACTTGCAAGACAGAGTTTTAGTAAGAAAGTATCAAGGTGTCACACAAGGGTTTTATACGATTCATTCATGTTTCGGAGGCCATAATGAAGACTTCATCGCTAGTGGCAGTGAGGGTGAGTTGTGTGCACGTGGTCGTTCGCATGGATGGACGGGGGGTCGGTGGGGAGCTCTGTGATGGACTCAGTGCCTGAGGGTAGCCACGTCTCCAGGCGAATGCAGGGTGTGAGATTGACAATTGTTGGAGTTTTATCTCTCCGGCACACTGTTCTTTTCTTCCCCTTTTTGTTTTTTTTTTTGGTTTTTTTTCTTTTCCCCTTTTTGGAATGCCTTTGAGTCCTCCGGATCGTCATAGATCAGCATGCCCGTTCTGGCCGTGGGGAGGTGTGCGTGGTGCGTGCGTCAAACCAAGATTTAGTTAATCTTCCGTGATGGTGTGCAGAGGTTCGTAGGATCTATGAAGTTAGGGTTAATTACAATGTTTTACCTGAACTTAGACAAACTCGACTCTGGTTAGGACCTGCAGTGTTTCTTTAATGGCCAAAGAGAATAATTTAGTTTGAGGATTCTTACGGTCTCGGAAAAGCTGAAATTGTAGAATTGTCTCTACTACTTTCTGAATACACGTACTCTCCAATCTAATAACATCAGTATTCCAGGCAGTCCTGTTCCTAAAGTGGTCAGTCGAATTTAAAATAGAAATTGTTTAAATAGAGGGGCGCCTGAGTGGCTCAGTCGGTTAAGCGACTGCCTTCAGCTCAGGTCATGATCCCAGGGTCCTGGGATGGAGCCCCGCATCGGGCTCCCTGCTCAGCGGGAAGCCCGCTTCTCCCTCTCCCACTCCCCCTGCTTGTGCACGCGCTCGCTCGCTCTCTCTCTCTCTCTCTCAAATAAATAGATAATCTTTAAAAAAAAATTGTTTAAAATAGGCAACACAGATAGGTATTAAAAGCGAGTGTGCTTTTCCAGGCACTAGAAGCATAAATAAGGGCAAATTATGGCAGAATCTCTTTCAGCACCTTTTTCTTGAGCGCCTGCTGTATACTGCTCTAAGTGCTACAGCAGCACATTAGTTAAGTCACTTTTAAAAATACTGAATCTAGTTTTACAGCATAGACCAAGGAACTGGATTCTGTTGGTGATGTTCCATTATCCAAGGTATTGACCACCCCTCTCTCGACGAAAAACTGATCTCGATAGATACGAGGATCACAGAGTAACACGGGTTTTCCCTTTGTGTGTAAGATGTATTTAAGAATTAGGACAAAGACCTTTAAGGATTCATATGAAGCATAGGAATTTATCTTTTGTTTCTTTCTCTAAAAAAAAAAAACATCTGTCAGGGTGCCTGGGTGGCTCAGTCAGTTAAGCATCTGACCATGGATTTCAGCTCAGGGTCGTCGGATCAACTCTGTGCTCAGCGGGGAGTCTGCTTGAGAGTCTTTATCGCTCTGCCCTGCATCTGCCCCTCCCCTCCACTCACGCGCTCTCTTTAAAAAAAAAAAAAAAAAAAAAAAATCAGGTAAGATTGAGAAGAGAGAAGAGTTGGTTTGTAAGTAACACTTTTGAGAAGTTCACATCTTTCCTATTATTTTCTCCCAGATTCTGCACTAGCTCCTCATTTGGCCTGGTCCAAGCACGTGAAGTCTTCTGCCTGCTTGTTAGCACTGACCCCCCCTGCCCAGTCTCTCTCCCAAGCTCTGTTCAGCCCTGCCTCTGGTGGGCTTCCCCTCTTGGTTATGCTCCCCTGTCTTTCTAAACATAATATGGACCCTAGAAGTGCTTCAGAATACATGTGACTACCATTATCCCTAGTGATGTCAGTCCTTTTATTTTAAAGCCCGAACTAACTCTGAACTAATGATGAATCATTATTAATTAATCAAACCACATTATATTCTCTTTGGGCTAAAAATGAAACATGAAGTGAAGAGATGAGCATTCTCACGAGTCAGGTGGTTTAGAATGGTTCTGAAAAATGTTTTCAGCACCAAGTGGACAGAGTGAATGCATTATGTCCCAAGATGATCACATTAATCGATTTGTCATTTATTTGCAAGGAATATATTCTAAGAACCTTCCAAATCCCAAATACATGAATGCCAGTATGAAATAAAGCAATTAGGCATTTTCAAAAAAGTTACGTCATTACTCAAACTTTTTCACTGTGTGGGCAATGTGTAGAAAACCCTGCTTTCTTTTTTACCGCCGCACAAGCCGTGGGTTCCGTGGACCGCGGCGGCCGGCAGAGCTCGGTCAGCAAGCCTGTCGCTCTGACCCTGACCCTGCGAGTCCGAGGGCCTGCTGCCTCTCCGGCAGACACCATCCTTGGGTGTGTGCTCACAAAGCATCTCCCTCTGGTGGCCGGCAGGTGGCCGGTGCATTCATACTTTTCACTGTGACTTTGTGAACTTCCTCAGTTCAAGGGGAAGCGTAGCTAATCTGTTTTGTCTCTCTCTGTTTTTTTCTTTTTTTGCTTATTTCATTTTATGCAAGAAAAAATGACTGAACAACATACACCGTCTAGGAAAGTATAATTCAGTTCTCCTGTGAGTGTGTCAGCTTTTGCTTCCCATACGCACACACAATGCTCAGAGGGAGTCCCAGCCTTTCATGTTCACGTTAGACGCTTTGAAAGCAGGACGTGTTCTTTTACCACAAATGAGCTGCTTTTCAGCACGCTGAGGTTTGCTCGGTGGGAAGCTCATCCCCCGGGAGCTCCCCCACCGGCCGCTAGTTGGCGGCTTGCCTTCAGGTGGAGCGCTTCTGTCACTCACGCAGGGTCTGCCTTCTGTTTGAGAACTGTCACCTGGACGTAGGTCCCTCTTTACAGTAACGTGCGCTGTATACTCTCTGCCAGGCTCTTTCCAAAACTCTTGAATACACAAACTGATTTTACCCTCACGCCATGTCGTGTGCAGATGAAGGATCGCCATGAGTGGGTGGTGTGTCCACAGTTAGCGGTGGCCGGTGGTGGAGGGGGGGTGTGAGGCAGGTCGTCCGAGTGCCTCAGGCCCCTTCCCCGGGAAGGGCAGACGCACAGCACCCACCTCGTGGCGGCGGTGATGAAAATGATAAGTCAGTCACTGATGTATCTAGCACCTAGGACGCAGTGAACTCTCCGCAGAGGTTTAGCAGTCGTCTGCGTTATTGCTGCTGTTGGATTTGGACGCATCGCGGTTCCATCACCCCCCATTTCCAGAGCATTTATCGTCTCTGTCCTACATTTGTTTACATTGAGAGATCTTGCCTGTGATCCATTTCTCGGGTATTAAAGAATACTGCAGACTTCATGATGACTTGAGAGCTAATCAGTCACCTTTAACGGGGGAACCATATGTTTTGTTAAAATGGCTTTTCTCATAAGGGAATTAAACTATACATGTCATATTAAGTTCTAAAAATCGAGTCCTATGTTCTGTGTGTGATGAGAAATTTCAGATCAGTTGGTTTTGTTGAAGTACAACAGCGCCCTGACCTCTTTCTGAATTCCTGTTTATCCAGATCACAAGGTTTACATCTGGCACAAGCGTAGCGAGCTGCCCATTGCGGAGCTGACAGGGCACACGCGCACAGTGAACTGTGTGAGCTGGAACCCACAGATCCCATCCATGATGGCCAGCGCCTCAGACGATGGCACTGTTAGAATATGGGGACCAGCACCTTTTATAGACCACCAGAATATTGAAGGTAACACCACCGCACACCGTCCCTGCGCTTCCTCCGGGTGACACATGGCCCGGCCTGTTGGGAACTTTTCAGTGTGGGCTAGAATTTACTTCCTCCCTGCTTTAGAGATTGTACTCTCTCCACAGAAGGAGTTTCAGTAACCTGACATACAGGGGTGTGTGTGTGTCTGTCTGTCTGTCTGTCTGTCTGTGCATGTGTGGTGTGGGTGTGGGGGGGTGTCTGGTACATGTATGTGCGCGTGTGTGGTATGGGTGTGCGTGTTTGGCACGTGTGTGCGCGTGCACGTGTGTGGTGGTGACATTGGGGAAGATGAATGGGAACGCACCACCTCATTTACAGCCGCGTTGCTGTTTAGTTTTTTCAGCTCAGCAAATCCTGAAAATCTCCATGATGCAGGAAGCATTTTATATTTTCACACCCATGAGAACTAGCTAATAGTACAAAATGTGAACAACTTCAGAACGATTTGCTCTTGAGCACACACACCCATAACACCATGTGACCCCTGGCCCCAGGGCACCGTGTGTGACCTGGAGAGAGGACGCTCCGATCTGCCCTGTGCCTTGGGCACGCACCGGGCTGTCCTGCGCAGTCCTATGGGGGGGGGGGGGGGGGCCCCCCTTTTGTGGGGGGGGGGGGCGGGGGCCCGCCCCCGCGCCCGGCGGGGTTTGGGGGGGGGAGGGGGGGGCGCGGGCGGGGGCCGGGGGGGGGGGGGGCTGCCCGCATTTCTGTGGGGGGGGAGACGGAGTCGCCGTCCCGAGCCTGCAGGGTTTTCCGTGAGGATATGGTGCGGTTGAGCAAGACACCGGTGCTGGAGGGAAGACACGATGAGAAATCTCACGTAAAGGACGTACTGCTCTTCTCTCAAACAGAGCAAGTGAAATATTTGGTTTGCTTAGAAGGAAGCAAGTTCCCCAGAAAACAGATGACGAGATTTTTGTTCACCGCATGTTCCACCTAGACGTTTTAGTGAGAAAGACCAGCCGCGGTGAGGTGAGAGTCGGCGCATGAAGAGGACGTGGGTGAAGAATTTGAGACCCGCTGCTCAGTGGTTCAGAGCCTGAAGGGCCTTTCTGTGTCTGCATCACTGCGGGACGGGCCAGCGTGCCTCTGGGAAATCCGCCGGCACCGAGACCCTTCGCCTCCATGTGTTGTCCTGTTCAGGTTTCAGCGCCCGCTCTCAGGGACGGACGTGTTACAGATCCGTAACTGTGATTACATGTGTTTCTCTCGTTTTATCAGTCATTTGGAAGTTATTTCTTCAAGGAAGCATATTCGATTTGAAATATTAGGTAGATAGTAAGAGATTTACCTGGTAAGTGGACATACTTAAGACACAGCTTTGAGCTTATGCCTGTACGACCGTGAAGTCCAAGCTGCCCCCTCTGTTGGTGTCGGGCGGGTCAGGTCGATGCGGACGCACACCGCGTGGGTGAGCCTCATCTGGCGCCCTTGGGAGATCTGGTCCAATGCAGCATCTCTGCTTTGTGTTTAGGCAAGAAGTTCATTTATACCTAAAACAGGAAAAAAGTGTCTTCTGGGTTCTTTTCCTCCACTTGAATTTTTTATTTTTTATTTTTTATTTTTTTACTAATGAAAGTTACACTGTTTGGAATAGACATTTTGAAAAATATAGATGAGGCTGAAGAAAATGACATTCAAGAATCATGACACCCTAAGATACTATAAGTCATTTAAGCAAAAATATTTGATTCCCGTTTCAGAAACCCATCTGCTGACCTTTTATTCTAACAGTAGGGTTCCCTACTGTATCGTTTTGAGGGATGCGTAAAGTAGAATAGGATCAAGCAGACACATGCTGCAACGCGGACGAATCTCCAAAACAATATGCCAAGTGCAAGACCCGGACGCAGAAGACCACTTAGTGCGACCCCATTATGTGAAATGAGTGGGCAGGTCCTTGGACACCAAAAGTAGACCGGTGGGGTGCTGAGGGCTGCGTGCTGCCGTTTGTATGACTGCTAACGGGTGACGAGATGGTTGTCCAACCCTGTGAATGTGCCTGTAATAGCCACTGAACTGTGTGCAGGAGGCTTCCTGACCCGTTCCCGAAAACAGTGGGAACGTAGCACAGAATTCCGGGCTGAGCGGACGAAGCACATGGTCCCAGGCGCCCTCCTACCTTGGACTTCACTCCTCTTTCCTTTTGTCATCTAATCGTAAAGATTTTCTGTTCCACAGAACTACTTCAAGGTTCATTTTTAAAGTATGAGATTCTAATTTGATTATACACTTGGGTTTTCCAATATTCAAAGTAATGAATTTAAACTATAATAAGCAGGCTAAGTAAGACACAATACGGACACATTTTTCTAAAGATTATGATGGAAAGACCAAGAACTTGCTATGGTGTGATTGTTTTCAGTGGTAGTACGGTTTGTAATGTCATGATGCGCTGATATTAAAACTTTCTAACTGGTGACTTTTTTCTTCCCCTCCCCTTTTCTCCCCCCCCCCCCCCCCCGAAATACATTTCATCCTGTCTTCATTCAGAGGAATGCAGTAGCATGGATAGTTGATGGCGAATGTGGAGCAGACGACTTCTGTTTAACTTAAAATTAGTCGTATTTTAATGGCTTGGGATTTGGTGCAAACAAACATGATTGATAGCTGGACAGACATGCTCGTCATGAAAAAAGAACCATTTCTGAAGCCCGATTGGGGCCAAACATTTACACCTTGCTTCATAGTAACCAGTTGAGATGAAGCACGTCGTTAGAACGTTGTTGGACACCATGTTGAATTATCCCCCCATCGGTTGTGAAGAACTGTGCTACATTCAGGCTTACCCATTGAACTCAGTATATATATTTTTTTCCCTCCTGCCTTTTGTCTGGTGGGATACCATTCTTGTTGCTCTTCTGTGTAATGAAGTTTAAATGCTTGTTTGGAAAACTTTATTTAACAGTTTAGAAGGCTTGATAGAAGGAGTGCATTAGTCTGAAGAGTATACATTGGATAGGAAAGAATTTCCTTCTTTTGTTTCTCCAAAATCTTTCCGCCTTATTTAGCTTGAGATCTTTGCAGCTTGGTTCATGGATTCTAGCCTTGCCCGTTGCGCAGTATATACTGATCCAGATGATAAACCAGTGAACTATGTCAAAAGCACTCTCAATATTACATTTGACAAAAAGTTTTGTACTTTTCACATAGCTTGTTGCCCCGTAAAAGGGTTAACAGCACAATTTTTTAAAAATAAATTAAGAAGTATTTATAGGATTAAAGTGACTTCATTTGTATACATTTGGAATCTAAACCAGCTTCAAAAAGTTCCCTCTGTGATTTAGATAACGCAGTATAACTGACGCTCTTCTGCAGCCCCACGTGAGACTTGCCCAGGGGATCCAGAGTCATACCGTGAAGGTTTCCCCCCTTTGTTTTATTCCTGAAGGAACATCAGTACCTGATGTTGAAGAAATTCAAGATTAAAAAGAGAATTTTAAATCTCTGCCGACAGGAGAGATCAGTAGTCCACATAGGTTCGCAACAAAGCACATTCCAAGTTGTTCTCGGCTTGGGAAGGTGTTCTGGTGCGATCCAGCGGGCGCGTGGCGATGAGGCGTAACCACTGGGGAAGTTCCTAGTCTGCTTGAGCTTGTCCGAAGAATTCAGCAGGTTCCAGACAGACCGAAACTGGGTTTAAAACCTCACAGTCCTTGATCTTAATGGCCCTTGATATTCTGACCTGTAGAGATACATAAATTTACAGAAAGCTCCTTCTCAGTTTTCCGGATATTGCCATACTGAACCTCATTCTATACTGGTGCTGTGGGTAGTCCTTGCCTCCCCTCCCCCTTCGGTGTAAGGGAAAGTCTCTTTCGTGGAAAAGCACTTTTAACCCTGAGAATTTCACATTTAGAATAAGCCAAAAGCCTGGTGTTCACATTGTGCTTTTAAACCCCGTAACAGCTGAATGCAGCCGACTTCCTCTCCTTCGAGACTCCCTCCCTCCCCTTCTCAGTAGAGGCTCCCGGGGGACGCGGCTGTTACGCTGGGAGGAGGAGTGGGAGTACCCCCGAGATAAGATTCTGGTGAAGAAAAGGGCTTGTACTAAGTCCCCTTTGGGGCCCAGCCAAGCCTGCCATCTGTCACCGGCCTGAGTTGGCGCACTCAGGACCCAGAGCGGGGAAAGGCTTGGGTGTCAGGAACTGTCCCATGGGTGCGGGGCAGGGCGGCTGCAGGGAGAAGCGGGAAAGTCAGGGAGGGGAGAAGAAAGACAAACACAATTGGCCTTAAACTAGCACGGATTCTCCCAAAAGCTCATAGTAAGAGAAAGTGACAGACCGTGGTCAGCAGATTATTTTATCAAATTGGTATGTAAAAGATTTCTTTAAGCTCCATTTTGCAGAGACCACCACTTAGAGAATCAAGAATTCCTGTTTTGATACTTCTGAGTTACAATAACTATATGTTACAGTTTATCTGGTACTTCATTTTTCTTAAATTACTTTTTACTTTGAGCTTGAATAAAAGTCTTCATTGGTAACTGTATATAATTAAGTGGCAACTTGTCTTTACCTCAGTGCAGTTAAACCCATTCGTGTTTTCAGTGATTCGCTAAACCCGAAGCCGTTAATGTGCCCCAGTCTCTACAGAAAGGTCCGCACGATCGGTGGGCAGAGAGGGGCGGCGGCGGGACTGAGCTGAAGCAGTGGCCCAGGGCCACCGCTGACGCCCCCTGGGAGCCCTGCCTGGCCCGCAGTCTGTCCCGGGCTTCACCCAGCCAGCCCCAGATGGGGAGTTGTTCTGTGAAAAACACTGTTTATAAAAGGGGGGGGGGCATAGAGGTGAGGCGCATTTTACAAAGAGCATAACTCCACTAAGTTAGCGGAGTGACAAGGATGCCCGCAGAGCAGCTAGGGGAGTGCGCTATGGGCCCCCGGGCCACGCGGGGACCGTGCTAGGCGAGGTCACTGTGAAGACACCTAGGACGGGCTGAACGGGACGTAGCTAGAACCTGACAGCCTCTGACGGTTATGTCGTCTGTAGACTCGAGTGAGGACACGGGCGAGCCAGCACAGGATACTAACAAATGTATAAACTGAAAAGTACCAATACTTTTTGCACATAGATCAAAATAGAGAATTTGGGCTCTAAAAATCAGGTTAGTAGGCTCGTTTCCATGTGCTTAAAAATGTTTTTGTTGTTCATTAAGGGCTGGAGTGAGTACGAAATTAAATGTCTTTTTCCTCCAAATAATCGGTTACGGCTAGTACAGCATCGGACTTGAGGATCAGGACTGGGGGGGGGGAATGAAGAGCCAGTGGAGGGGGGGGGCACAGCTTTCTTTCTGGGCCTCGTGTCATTAGTGTTCGTCCCGGCTCCATTTCTGCTGCTCTTCTAGGCCAGGCGAACATGTTGTGTTAAACCAGGTAAGTAGTCTAAACAGGAGATTTGCAGGTGTCCCGACACATGGGCCCATTTTAGCGGGTGGGAGAACAGACGGGTTACCTAGCTTTAAGTACAAATGAGCTGATTAAAGGAACCTGCTAGTTGAGAGGGAAACAAAAATTCCCAGTTTGGGTCCATATTTTCATCTACACTCACCCCCGGAGAAATAGGGCGGTTTGTGTTCTCCAGAACGGTGTTCTGTGACATTAATAGAAAACCCTTCTTTCCCACCCCTCCCCGTCTTGAAATTTTCTTTTTTAGGCTGTTGTTTCCTGCACTCGAACTGACCCTATCACCTCTGCTCAGTGGTAAATAGACCGCACATCTCTTGAAAGGGAGCTATCTGAGTCCGTTTCTATGACAGCAGAAGAATGGCTGCTTTTGAATGGGGAGGAAAGAAGACCTTTTTCTTAATATCCTTTGTGTCCCATCTCCAAAATGTATAAACATCCCGATTTCATTTTACGTTAGTCTGTCATTTAGATTTCAGCAGCTCTCTTTTGGCCTTATTCTCCAGAATACTACTTGCATTTTCAAAACCATATCTGATTTCCTAGAAACGGCTACCTTTAAAAGAAGTGGTGACTTTGCATTTATTTACACTTAGACACTTTCTAAAAACAGGGTGAACTTAATTGAAGTTTTCAGTGTTGTTAAGCTATTGTTACAGTAGGTGCCCTATAGTTGCAGAAACAAAACCTGTAAAAACCCATCCCTGTCACTTAATCCAGATAGGCTGGATTTACTGAAACTAACAGTATGAAAACGTGTGTGTGCGTGCGCGTGCGTGTGTGTGCGTGCGCATGCGTGTCGTGCGTCTGTGTGGGAGAGAGTACTTAATCCATAAAAAGTCCTAGAAACCGCTTTCTGGGTTCTTGTCGATTTTACTAGTCTCGTGCACGTGTGAAGTGCTCTCTCTGAGTTTAGGGTCTGGTTAATACTGGTATATTTTTATAAGATTGAGATGTGTCCCCATCTTTAACTCAAGCATTTTCATTATCAGGGTCACTGTGCTAAAACCGAATCATAACATTTTTAGGCACAGATGGAAAAAAATGTCATTGGCTCCTTGAAAACGTGTGTGTGTGTGTGTGGCGAGGGGATAGATCCACAGGAGCATGTTTGTACTTACAAACCAAGCTGGAGAGATCGCGAACAGGACTTACGTGCTGATCTCAAGACACCTAAATTGTCGAGATTTCCATGGCATTGTGATGGAACTGGCAGACACGTAGAGCTTTTGGTCTGTAATAACTATTTGCTATGGACGGATTCAGTGTTTCAGAGGATTGTGTTCTCAAATTTGGGGGGTTCTGGGTTTTTGGTTCTTGGTTTTTTTTTTAACTGCCTCAGATTATATTTAGTAGTTTAAATTTCTTTGCTTTATTATTTCATTAAAGCATAAAAACTTCAGGTCTCTGATATTTATTTTCACTCGTTCTACTAATTATTTACAAAACACCCTGTTAACTTTTATTTTATAAATGTGTAGTTATATTAAACGTCTTTAAAATTTTGTTCAATTGAAACTCCATTAACTTTGATTTGCTTTACTGGGTTTTTTTTTTTTTTAATACACCTTTTCCATGTCCGTATGTCGCACTTACCCAATCGTTTGTATCCCCTTCAACCCAATAAACAGAATGAGTAAGACGTTGTGCCGCGTCTCCTCGTGTCCATTCATCTGGGCGCTCGGTGGCACCGCTTCCAACCTCAAACAGCTGACTGGCTGAGTCTGACTCCCACATACTTACCTGGAGTTTTCAAGTTGGTGTTAAAGGAAGCATCGCAACGTGGTTGGGATGTCTTTTTTTTAAAGGGCAGGTGTGCCAGGGGCGCCCGACTGGCTGAGTCGGTGGAACATGTGACTCGACCTCGGGGTCGTGGGTTCGAGCCCCACGTTGGGTGTAGCGATGACTAAAAAATTTCAAAAAATAAAAATTAAGGGCAGTTTTGCAGTCATGGATTAGTTTAGGAAAATTTAGGGAACACTTGCATTTTATTTATACTTTGAAGATTTATTTATTCAGAGAGAGAATCAGTCTCAAGCAGACTCCCCGCTGATGTGGGGCTTGATCTCACGACCCTGAGATCACAACTTGAGCCAAAATCGAGGCGAATGCCCGATAGACTGAGCCATTCAGGTGCCCCAGGAACTTGCGTTTTAAAGGAATCACATGCATGCCCCATCTTGTTCAAAAATATTACTGTATCTGACATGCATTAGGAATTGCATATGTTGATTAGTAGAGAAAATACACTTTCAGTTTGAAATTAAAATTTATTTCCTCATGAATAATTATGTACTTTAAGATTTTATTTATTTCAGAGAGCGCAGGAACCGGGGCGGGGGAGGGACAGAGGGAGAAGGAGAAGCAGGCTGCCCGCTGAGCAGGGAGCCCGATGCGGGGCTCGATCCCAGGACCCCGGGATCACGACCTGAGCAGAAGGCAGATGCTTAACCCACTGAGCCACCCAGGTGCCCCATTATATAGTTATTTACAGATCTCCTTGGTGAGGGCCACCTGGGTGGCTCAGCTAGTTAAGCATCCAACTCCTGATCTCAGGGTTGTGAGTTCAAGCTCCGCATTGGTCTCTGAGCTGGGCATGGAGCCTGCTTAATTAAAAAACAAAAAGATCTTGAAGAAAGCATTGAGTGTGTACAAACCCACAGCACATTTGTGTTTGTGAGAAAAGGGAAAGAAAATCCGTTGTCCCAGTTGCCCCCTTTAGGAGGCTTCCTTCTAGGAGCAGAGTCCTGCACAGAAGGATGCTCCCCTGTGAAGTCTGCTGGGCGGGCAGTTGGCGGGAGTCTGCAGTGTCCTGAGGAACAGATGGGGGAAGTTTTTCCACTCGTTTTCTTTAAATACGGCTCTACTCTGCAGACTTGGAAACACAAGACTATTCATCTACATTAAGCTGTCCTGCCAGACCCCAGGACCAGGGATACAGAACTTCCCAGCACCAGGGATACAGAACAAATCCCAGAGTAGGAAGCTGTATTTGGGGGAGGGGGGGGCAGAGGGAGAGGGAGAGAGAATCTCAAGCAGACGCCACACCCAGCACAGAGCCCGGGCCAGGGTTGGGGGGAGGCTTGATCATGACCTGAGCTGAAATCAAGAGTCAGATGCTTAGGGCGCCTGGGTGGCTCAGATGGTTAAGCGACTGCCTTCGGCTCAGGTCATGATCTCGGGGTCCTGGGATCGAGTCCCGCATCGGGCTCCCTGCTCTGCGGGGAGCCTGCTTCTCCCTCTGCCTTTCTCTCTCTCTCTGTCTCTCATGAATTAAAAAAAAAGAGAGATGTTTAACCACTGAAACACCCAAGTGCCCCAAGAGCTGTATTTTATTTTATTTTTATTTTTTTTAAAGATTTTATTTATTTATTTGAGAGAGAGAATGAGACAGAGAGAGAGAGCATGAGAGGGAGGAGGATCAGAGGGAGAAGCAGACTCCCCGCTGAGCAGGGAGCCCGATACGGGACTCGATCCTGGGACTCCGGGATCATGACCTGAGCCGAAGGCAGTCGCTTAACCAACTGAGCCACCCAGGCGCCCGAGCTGTATTTTATTTTAAAGATTTTATTTATTTGAGAGAGGATGAGAGAGAGAGCATGGGAGGGGGAGGGTCAGAGGGAGAAGCCGGCTTCCCGCCGAGCAGGGAGCCCAATGCAGGACTCAATCCCAGGAACCCGAGATCATGACCTGAGCTGAAGGCAGATGCTTGACCGACTGAGCCACCCAGGCGTCCCATTTTGTGAATTTAGAGAGTAGTGGTTAACATCGTGGTTTTGGAGTCCTCAGGCCTCACTCGATCCTCTGACTTGACACGAAGCTCCGGACAAGTTCCTCCACCTGCCAAAGCTAGGTGCCTGCGTCTACAGCAGCAGCTAACCGTACAGTACCGGACACTCGGCTCTGTGGCCTCAGAGGACATGCAGTAAATCGGCAAACGAGTTTTGAAGACTGGCTGAAAAGTCAGTAGAAACGATGCAGTCAGCAAAATCCAGAATATTGGGGCTTCTAGGCAATAAATGACCTGACGGCTAGGTCCCATGACCCGGTTTCTGCAACAAACTGCAAGGAAAGCAGAGGGAGCCCAGCAGATGCAGGGACATTAGCCAGATGAAACGGACACGTCCTGTCTGGATCCCAGGGCGAACAAGCCAACTGTTGAGCCGGGGGGCGGGGGACAGATGTCTGAGCACCACCTGCGTGCTTGGTCCTAAGGAACGAGTAGTTTATGTACAGTTTGCTATTGGTACTATGGTCGTGTGTTTTAAGAACCCTTATCTTACGGAGATGCATACAAAAGTGCGACAGTATTGCAGGTTTAACGATGTCGATGTCGGGTAGATTAGGGGAAAACCAAGAATGTAGCTGGTAAGATACAAAATGACCAAGCCACGTGCCTGAGTCCTGTTACTGTGTCCGTGGGGCCACATGAGGACCGTGCCCCACGGGCCTCCACCCGATGGAGAGGACGTGTCCGTTCTCATCGAGCCCCACGGGTTGTGCCTGCCATCTGTGAGTTAGGCCACAGTTTACATAAGCAGTAAGATGAGCCCTCAGAGGAGATTCGTTCATCTGACTTGATTCCACATCACATCCTCATTGAGAGACTATCGATTTCCGTGAACTGAGCTGTGAAAACATACAAAGGAAGGACTCAAGCTCCTTCCCGCTCCAGTGCCAGCCCCTCGCCCCAAAACCATGTGGTCCCCAGAGCAGCAGAAGGGGACGAGGTCGGGTCGGCACGTTTGTGCATCACGCAGACTCCTATGCCCTCTCAAGGTCGCGCACGCAGGGGCCCCGGCGGGAATGGGGCCTTGTTTGCTAAGCGGACTTTCTGACCAGGTGCTAATGTTCGGTGGGACCTGGTGCGGATGACAGGACTGCTCGGTCACGGGTCCCCAAGGAAGCCAGCTGCGCCCGCCCAGCCTCCAGAGCAGCAACTGAACACAAAAGCAGCTCTGACCGAGGACTTGAAAGAGCAGCCCGACACGGGACTGAGTCCCCAGTGAACGACCCCTGGGACAGCGAGTCTAACGTCTGACGTGATGACGGCGGCTCGTGACACTAACGCTTCAGCTGGGGGTGACCCTCGTGTGGGAATTCAACTACTTCGGGACCGAAGATGTTTATTTAACTAAAGCAAACCGTGTTGACTACGGGCTCCTAGAAGTCTCACAGGAAGCTCAGCTGAGAAGCACAAGGCCTCGCTGACGAACTCTCCGGAAGCTCTGGGGGCCAGCGTCTCTATGGTCCTCACGGCGCTGCAGCCTCACTCCTCCAGCTCGCTGGCCGCTGCTGCACACCAGGCACAAATCCGCCCGCCACCTGACGCTTGTTGCCACCATGACTCTGGTTTCGGTAGCAAGGGCAGCAGGTGCAGTGGTCTCCGATCCTGGCCCCACAGGTCTCAGCCCGTTCAGTGGGACCTGCCTTATGTCACTCCATCATGTCTTCCTTCCTTCCCAGACGTACTTGTTGCTGGGAGAGCCGTGGAACCACACAGTCGGACCCCCTTGTTCATCCAGCAGCCGCTCAGGGCCTGTGCGCAAGGAATGGTGTCAGGTGGCGGCAGCAGGAGGAGACCCCCTGCCCACAAACGGCCAATCGTGCAGAGGACGCACTAAGTGCCCGATGAAGTCCGGTCCATGGGAAGCATCCTCGGCTCTCAGCTGCAGAGCACGATGGCGTGAGAGGAAGCGGGCTCGGACTCCCACTGCCTTGTCGTTGGCGAGGGAGGAGAGCCTCCTGAGGGGCTCCCAGGCTCGGGGGAGCGAGCCGCATCCCGGCTCTGGCTTCCTCCGTGCTCAGCGAGGATGGGGACGAGGAGCCAGGACGCGACGCAGGCAGAGGTTGCAGGCAGGAGCACCCCGTGGGCACTGGGTCCTGCCCGCGCAGAGATTCCGAGGCCACCTCCAGCCTCCCTTCCCGCTAGGCGGTGGGGAGATGGAAGGATCTGGAAGGTCAGGGAAAGCACAGCACACGAATCCCTAGCACTTAACCCCAGCTCTCGAAGTCCATGCTTCTCCCCTCTTTTCATCATTCGTAGAGGCGCCCCGAGAAAACACAAACACTAGTCACCCCGTCTCCTGGATTTGATGCAGACGAGCAATTCAAGTTCGGAAGCTTTGTTCCTTCTCAACCAGTTAGTGTTTCAGAAAGGCTGATGGCCCAGGCTTGCAAACGACGCGGCTTTGCGCTCACTTACTAGAAGACTCGCGGGGGGAGAGCAAACCCTCCACCGCCTTCAGCGGCTGCAAGTGACCTCTCAGCTCTCAGGATTGAAGCCTCCCCCCACTCCCGCATGGCTTCGTGGCTTTAAAAGCTTGAGCAGGACGTTGCGGGCACTGGAAAGCGGGGAGAAGGCCGGGGGAGAGATCGGTTTGCTTTCGGGTTTGTTTGGGGGTTTTTTTTGGTTTTTTTTTTTAAGATTTTATTTATTTATTTGAGAGAGAGAGAATGAGAGACAGAGAGCACGAGAGGGAAGAGGGCAGAGGGAGAAGCAGACCCCCCTCCGAGCAGGGAGCCCGATGAGGGACTCGATCCCGGGACTCCAGGATCATGACCTGAGCCGAAGGCAGTAGCTCAACCAACTGAGCCACCCAGGCACCCTCGGGTTTGGTTTTTTAAAAGGCGGGAAGGCGCCTCCAAAGGAGAAGGTAGGGAAGGGAAGGTGCCCCCCAGTCACTTCCACATTACAGCTGCTTGGCTCCCGGCGTCAGCTATACCAATAACCCGGAGGAGGGACTCACGAGGACCCGGAGGCCGACGGCCTCAGTTTCCCTCACCTGCCAGTCCCTGTTCTGCCGCGTGCGGCCGGGCGCTCCAAACGGGCCCTTCTGTCCAGGGAGTCGGGCTTAGCAGCCTCGGGGCTTCTGCCCAGGCTGGACTGAAAGGACACGCGGCGTCTGATCTCTTGGTGACCCCACACCTTGCGTAGCTGCCCACTTCTGCCCTGACGTGGGTCACTCCCCTGCACTCCGCTGTCACACAGCCGTGTCTGGCCTAGAGGCCAGCGCCTCAGATGACGTCAGGGCGCGAAGTAGGACTGAGAATGAACGGCCGGGTCACATCACCAGGCAAACAGAACCCAAGAGGTCAACACTTGCACCAACCACAAGAGCAGACCCCACTCCAGGGCACCGAGTTTGGCTGGGGAGAGCCACGTCCATGAGACGGCCTGTCCCGCATCTCCCGAGTGGACGTCGGCGCGGCGGGACAGAGCTGAGCGGTGACGGGCTCCACAGTCACTCGATGACCAGCTAGTCCTGCTCTAATCTGATGCGCATCTTCTGCCAAATCACCTCTCCAAACCCATGAGGCAATGTAGCTGAGAGACCAGATGCCACGGGATCCTCAGAATACAAGAGCGGGACCCACAGGAGCCAGCGGGTCCTATGGGTTTGCGGGTAATTTTGGAGGCAGTGGCTTTAAATGAAAATTCTTGATAAAATTTTGCTTTTTTATTGTCCTTTCTAGAAGCAGGAATTACATTGTACCTGGGCAAATGGCTTATAGGGTTTCACAGATTCTGCAAAGAAAGATGTATTTTTCGAAATGCCATTTCCTGTTAACATTCTTGTGAAAAGACTTTTAGCTGACAGTCCCATAAATCTTGACACCGAATTAAATATAAGAAGCTGCCACAGAGGGGTCATTTCTCTCTTCCTCTGCCCAGGTTAACAGCGCTGCTTGCTCTACCCTCTGCCTTCTCGGCAGAGCTTCTGGTAGGCCTTCCCTCTGATCTGTGTCTTTTGTGTCTTGGCTCGCGAGGCCGGCGTGGTGCTCCCGCTGCTACGTACCGGTAACAATCTTCAACACACAGACGACGGGAAACACGTGTCGGGGTTCGGGCTAAAGTTGAGAACCAGAAATCTACAAAAACTCAATTCGTGTTTTTTAAATACTTTATATGGTACAAATACAGCAAAAATATTTTTTTGTTGTTCAAAGAGGAAAAAGTATACTGCTATGGTCCCGGTTCTAAGGATGGGCTCAGCCGTCTCAGGCTCCCGGGCTGCGTGCTGCCGTGCAGGTGGACTCAGGCCGTGGCTCCTCCGGCTTCAGTCATTTATCAAAGCTAAAATCATACTGCGGAGAGAAGAGACGAGCGTTACCAGCGGCCCCTGAGCAATGTGCCGACAAGTCTGCTGTGTCCTGGCTTGTGTCTCTGAGGCTCAGCAAGGAACACTCATTTGAGCAAAAGTCAATCACTGCTACGGTTTTTACAAGAAAGACTACCTACTTGGGGCCTCTCAAAGCCCTGATTTTTTTCACAGAACAAAATAAATAACTGGGGTGGGGGTGGGAGTATAACCTAAAACCAACGTTGGGCTAGAGTTCAGAAGAAACCATGTCCAGAAAACAAAAAACAAAACGTTAATCCCCTAGCCAGACCTTGCACCCGCCGTCCCGGGCCCGGAACCCCTGCTCCCCGTCCACCCGGGACGACCCTGCACGGACCTCACAGCGGCTGGCAGGGTGCGCCTGGGCCTCAGGACGGGCCCGCTGCAGGCCCCGAGCGCTGAGCTCAGCGGCCCCCGCTTTTGCGCCTGACTCTGCGGAACCCCGGGCACCATCCACACAGCCTGACCGCGTCGGGCACGTGGCAGTCACTCGGTGGACACTCTGCTCAAACCACACCGCGGCCAACAGCGGCGACAGGACCATCATCATGGCCCTGTACTGAAGTCAGCCTGGCTGTGCTAAGAGCAGAGGACCAGAATACACAGAAACCCCTTACACACCACTAATGGCGTCCTTAGTTGTCCAAATTTCACCACACTAGTGAACGCCGCACACAGCATGGATTGACGGCAGTAGCTAATACTCCTGAAAGATTTTTGTGGGGCGCCTGGGGGGCTCAGCCGTTAAGCGTCTGCCTTCAGCCCAGGTCATGATCCCAAGGTCCTGGGATTGAGCCCCACATCGGGCTCCCTGCTCCGCGGGAAGCCTGCATCTCCCTCTCCCACTCCCCCTGCTTGTGTTCCCTCTCTCGCTGTGTCTCTCTCTGTCAAATAAATAAAAAAGAAATCTAAAGAAAAAAAATAAAAGACTTTTGCGAGTTAACTCTAGGCCAGCATAAACCCAAGTGCTTTACGTGCATTATCTCATTTAGTGCGGATCACAACCCAGTGAGGTAGGTACTAGTTACTATCCCATTTCCAGATGAAGAAACGGAAGCACAGAGAGGTTAAGAAACTAGCCCTGGGTCACACAGTAAGCAGCGGGACCCAGACTGCACCAGGCTGGCACCCAACCCAATCCCAGTGGCGTCGAGTCCAGCACTCTCTAAAGATGGGCATTTTCCCCTCTAATTCCATGGGACAAACCCTGAGCATCAGCCACGCGGCAGGCGACCCAGATAGGACCAGCTGGAGAGGCCTGGTGAGGGGCCGGACGGCTGGGAATAAAGCCACAGGACACAGCCGCAACCCCGAGCACGAGAAAGCGTGAGGAGCACGTCCTCTGAGACCAGACCGCTCCCTCATCGGGGGCGCAAGCGGTGGGTGCACCCAGGAGCGAGGCCACAGCAAGGTGGCGGACGTGACAAGCTCGGGAGCGAGGCAAGAAAGAGGGACGCAGCATCTCCCAAACCAGCTACGAAGGCTGCCTGCCTTACACTCAGTTGTGCGGGGTACCCCCTCGGCCTGCCCCCAGCGGCTGCCCGGCCCCTCCGCCCGCCGCCAGTACCATGCCACGGAGCCAACCCCTGCCAACCCCGGAGACTCGTGCGTGCTTTCAAATCCCAGGACTTGGCGTCTACACCTCGTCCTCCCCTCCCCCTCCGCAAACCTGCATCCCCCCCCCCCCCCCCCGCCCCCAGGGCCCCGCTGTGACCGAGAGCAGCCACGCAGGACAGCCGCAAGCGACACGGCTCCCAGCCCTGCCCGCGGCCTCTCCAGAAACAACTATGAGGGAACTTCTCTGGCGGCCCAGATACCTTCAACTTGGTTTCACTTTAAAAAGTCAGAAAAGCCAGAAGACGGTGTGTCATCGTGTCTTAATACTACATTTCTTTGGGGCGCCTGGGGGGCTCAGTCGTTAAGCATCTGCCTTCGGCTCAGGTCATGGTCCCAGGGTCCTGGGATCGAGCCCTGCATCAGGCTCCCTGCTCGGCAGGGAGTCTGCTTCTCCCTCTCCCTCTGCCCCTGCTTCTCCCTCTCCCACTGCCCCCTGCTTGTGTTCCCTCTCTTGCTGTGTCTCTGTCAAATAAATAAATAAAATCTTAAAAATATATATATATAACATTTCTTTGCTCTTTATTTTTCACTGTTAAGGATTAAAAATTAAACACGTAAGGAGTGACGTATAGTTCGAGAACCAGAAAATGATACCACTGTGCTTTTTCTATCCCAGTTTTTAAATTATTTAACTTACTTATATTTAAACTCAACTTAGTTAACATAGGTATCCATAGATTATCTAAATATCGATATATCTGTATATATATGGAGAGAGAGAGGTTTTTTTTTTTAAGTAACTCTATGCCCAATGTCCCTCCTTTTCTTATTTTAAAAACCAGGACAGGGCTCCTGGCTGGCTCAGTTGGTGGAGCGTGGGACTCTTGATCTCGGGGCTGGGAATTCGAGCCCCGTATTGGGCATAAAGATTACTTTAAAAAAAAATTAATAAAATACAGAAAAGCAAATATGATCAATAATGAAAACAAAGGAATCTAACCTAATTTCAATCCCATTTGTTTGTGGCTGGAATAAGCCCAGCAGACGGATTTTAGGAAGCCTGTTTTATCAGGCAGAGGCTAAAATGGCTCTGACTTCAAAACTGTTTCAGACAAACAGCAATTTTTTAAAACTGCCATCTCTATGCAGTTTCTAATTACTGGAACCCTCTGAATGACAGCAGTTTAGTTCAACACAAGTTCTTCCTAAGAGTCCTCATGCCTGTGTGAAAAATTTAAATTTACCTGGGGATAAGAATAGGCATGATCTAGTTAAGCTTGCATACAAAGGTTAAGCCTGACTTCTGGCCTCCTAAACCTTAACGAAATCATAGGCACACAACAATCTTCTCTCTCTTCCTTGTTCTGTTCATCGGCCTCTGACAGGTAAAGAGGGTGGCACGTTTATCTCTACAACATAACTTAACACGGGACGCATGAGGCTTCCCACGTCTGAGGGCCAGGCCTCGCTGGTGGCGCTCACCTCCCATGTGCTGAGACCGGGAGGCTGACACGGTTCTACCCGAATGGGCCACCTGGCTCGCGGGCGAGGCAGCGCCACACTCAGATCCTCAGGGCCAACAAAGACCGGGCCAACTCAGCTCTCCGCACCTGGCCCCCAGGAGACCTGCGGCAGGCCAGTCCCTGGGAGCGCGGCCAGCACCGCTCAGGACCGGCAGTGAGGCCTGCACACCGGGGAAGGAAGGGAGAGCACGGGGACAGCGTCGGGGCTGAGGAGGAGCGAATGCCACAGAGCTGCTCCAGCACAGGTCACAGCGCACGGGTCCTATGGCACTTTTATACAAAATGCACACAGCCGCCGGCATCCCGCAGGACCCCCCGGAGCTCTGGGTCGCCCGCGCTAAGTCCCGCAGGCCAGTGGTCTCACCTGCAGAGAGCAGGCATCGCAAACTGGGCAGGGCCACGACGCTGTACACTCACCTGTAGAGATACATGAAGAAACAGAGCAGGTGGAAGCCCAGCTTGATCATGGCTTCCTTCATGTGCGACTTCAGCTGCCCCCGGTTGTGTATCTCTGTCGGATCAAACACTCCCATGTTCCCACTTGGCACCATAATGAACCTGGTGAGCACACGTCAAAGGGAAAATCAAACCGTCAGTATAAATACTCAAAATTAAGTACCCTATAACAGCCAACCTTTAAAAGTGAACCAATCATAGGGGCGCCTGGGGGCTCAGTCAGTTAAGCGTCTGCCTTCAGCTCAGGTCATGACCCCAGGGTCCTGGGATCGAGCCCTTGCTCAGCGGGAGGCCTGCTTCTTCCCCTCCTACTCCCCCTGCTTGTGTTCCTTCTCTCACTGTGTCTCTGTCAAATAAATAAAAAATAGGGCGCCTGGGTGGCTCAGTTGGTTAAGCGACTGCCTTCGGCTCAGGTCATGATCCCAGAGTCCTGGGATCGAGTCCCGCATCGGGCTCCCGGCTCAGCGGGAAGCCTGCTTCTCCCTCTTCCACTCCCCCTGCTTGTGTTCCTGCTCTCACTGTCTCTGTCTCTGTCAAATAAATAAATAAAATCTTTAAAAAAAAATAAATAAATAAATAAATAAATAAATAAATAAATAAAAAATAAATAAAATCTTTAAAAAAAAAAAATCATAGCAGCCTTAAATTCCGACCAGATATGGACAGGGCGCCACATGGTTTTCCTTTGAAAGACACAACACTTGTTAATTTGTGCTGTAATTTTCCGCCCTCTGAAACAGAACAGTGACAATCTGGAGAAGGATATTTTATGCATCGAGACCCTTTTACCCACCTGTAGGTAACTCCTAAACTGGTCATACCTACAGCCATTTTCCACCGGACACAAGTAAAGGGGACTCCAAACCAAAGCAATTTTACCAAGTTCTTAGAAACCTCTTTATTTAGAAAGTTCTAAAATAATTAATGCAACATCTTTATTAAAAAAGATTTATTCATTCGAGAAAGGAAGAGAGCATAAGCAAGCAGGGGGAGTGGGAAAGGGAGAAGCAGGCTCTCCGCTGAGCAGGGAGCCCGATGCGGGGCTCGATCCCAGGACCCTGGGATCATGACCTGAGCCAAAACCAAGAGTCGGACGCTCAACTGACTGAGCCACCCAGGCGCCCCTTAATGCAACATCTTTATAAGGAGCAGTGTCAAACATAATTATTCCCATTTCACAAAAGATAGAAAAGAAAAATTCTATGAAAAGAGAGACTCTATGTCCAGATGAGAGCCCTCCTCTGTGGTGCTCCTGCTGATCCGGAGATAACCCGCCTCAGTCCGCACGGTTCGTAAATGGCGCCCAGCTTACAAGCACAATTTAAAGAAGACAGAATGGAAATGATTTACAGTAAGTACCACCATGGTAAAAACAAAACTCCTCTTCAGTTAAGACAGCAGATAGTTGAGTCAACATGTAATGTTTAGCTTTACATAACTTTGTTACAAACACAGGATATTATTAAATACTAATACTCTGACAAGCCAGGAATCTACTTCCCATAGTGGTGGAGGCCTGGCCACAACGGGACAAGTGAAGGCAGAAGAGAACGGCTCGGCCAGCGTGCACCTCCTTCCGACTCTGAACCAATTCCACCCAGTGTTCCCACACACAGAAGAGTCCAGTTGTTTTTAAAAAAGCCCCGAAGAGACTACGTTCAACATATGGTGGAGTCTTTTAGGCTTTCGTATTTATTTCACGTCACTGTGTATGTCACAGTCTTCTTTCCCCAAAGGACGGGTCACTCCAGGAGGGTCCAGCAGTGTAAGTGTCCGGGTGGCAAAACGCCGACTGCCCCCGCCACTAGTACGACGATGACGTGTCCTGACCTTGCGCCATCCCCGACCCCTTCCTGCCACACACACGGTTTCTCAGCAATGACTTCTGTGAAGTGCAAGTGCCCCTGAGGCCCACAAATCTGAAACTCTCCCCCAAATCCTGCAGCCCATCTAGAGCTGAGTGGAGGGTGACACGTGAGTGTGCAGACAACACCTCAGCTCCATCTCTGATGACAGTCTTGTCCTCCTCTGCCGTCCAGGTGACCTCGCAGCGCCATCACCATTTTTCCCGGTGGTCTTGACGGGCTCTCCGCCCCACCCTTCACAGGCCGCCTCCCTCCTAGCGCCGCATCCACGGTGGTCTCCTCTGCATTCCTGCATCCCGACCTCCGTCCAGCTCCACGGCCTCACCCCAGACTCTGAACAGGCTTCCCTACCTCCTGGCTTTTCTCCACCATCCAATCGATACTACACGAGGCTTCCAGAAAAGTCTTCCCAAAGATACTTTACTTCATCAATTTAGTTACTTAAAAACATACAAAGACTACATGAATGGGCTACTAAGCACATTAAAAGGTCCTCAATTCCCTTAGTCATTAGGGAAATGTAAATCAAAACCACAGTGAAACACCACACCCAGCAGGATGGCTAAACTAAAAAGATCCAGGGGTGCCTGGCTGGCTCCATTGGAAGGGCACGCGACTCCTGATCTCGGGGTCAAGAGTTCGAGCCCCTCGCTGGATGTGGAGAGGACTTAAATAAAAACAAATGTAAGAAAGAAAGACACACAACAGGTTGGCGAGGATGTGGGAAAAGTGGAACCCTCATAACACAGCTGAAGAGAAGGTAAAATGGTGCAACTGCACCTGGGCAGTTCCTCGGCAGGTTACACATAAACTTACCATAGGACGCAGCAATTCCACTCCTAGGAAAAATGAAAACGTATGTCCACACAAAAATGTGCACATGAATGTTCAGGTGAATTATTCATAACAGGCAAAAAACAGAAACAATTCAAATGCCCATCAAGTGCAAATGGACACACAAAATGTAGTCTATCTGTACACTGGAATATTATTCAGCAATACAAGGGAGTAAAGAACCGATACCTGCCACCCACGGATGAACCTCGGAAACATTACAGCGAGTGAGAAAAGCCTGTCATAGAAGACCATGTACTGAACTCTTCTACGACGTGTCTGTGCAGAATGGGTCTTAGGAGACAGAACGTACTCTGGTCGCTGCCAAGGGCCGGGAGGGGAGGGCAGGAAGGAGTGACTGCTAACACGTAGAGGGCTTCCCTTTGGGGTGATGAACCTGTTCTAAAATAGACTGTGGTGATGGCTGCTTAAATCTATAAATACACCAAAAACATATCAAAAAGAATACTTTAAATGGGTGAATTCTATGCTACCAGTACTCGTATTTATGTATCAACTCCTTGGACCAGGATTCTCTGTGACCCATCCTAATCAACATTACCAGCTTTGTCTATTCCTACCCCTCATCTACGTGACTGCCACCGGGTTAGTGCTTAAATATGCCTTGCGTGTCAGCCTCCTGGTTTCCCTTCCAGCCCTCCCCCTCCCCGTGCCTGGCACACCGGGAGAATCCCTCACCCACCCTGCACAGCTCCACTCACACCCGCCCTCCTGAGACGCCCGAGCGCAGCCATCCGACTCCCTCCTAGCCGGGGTTCCCGACCGCTCATCAGGCCCTGCAGCCCACCTCTCACTGACCTAGAGTATTTTGTTATTCTGTGTTTTGCCTCTTTGTCCACTTCATATGTCTGCATCCCCAAAAGCGTAAAGTGCAGACATCTGAAAAGAGGGGAAGGATCCATATGTTGGTTTTTTTAACCTTTCTATTTTTTTAATTTTTTTTTAAAAGATTTTATTTATTTGACAGAGACACAGTGAGAGAGGGAACACAAGCAGGGGGAGTGGGAGAGGGAGAAGCAGGCTTCTCACGGAGCAGGGAGCCTGATGTGGGGCTTGATAGGTGCCCCTATTTAATTTTTTAAAAAATATTTTATTTATTTATTTGACAGAGAGGGAGAGAGAGAGTGAGTGAGCACACACAAGGAAGGGGAGTGGGAGAGGGAGAAGCAGACTTTCTGCTGAGCAGGGAGCCCAATGCGGGACTTGATCCCAGGACCCTGAGATTATGACCTGAGCTGAAGGCAGACGCTTAATGACCGAGCCACCCAGACGTCCCCCCTAACCTTTTTAAAAAGAAGGTAAATTTATGAACAACCGTCGATCTGTCGCGGCCATCATCAGGGCAATAAACCCACATGATCTCTGTGATGACAGGAAACAGAAGCTATTTATCATCCCCCCCAATAAGACCTCACAGAGCCAGGGTGCCTGGGGGGCTCAGTCGTTAAGCGTCTGCCTTCAGCTCGGGTCATGATCCCAGAGTCCTGGGATCGAGCCCCACGTCGGGCTCCCTGCTCAGCCAGAGGCCTGCTTCTCCCTCTCCCACTCCCCCCGCTTGTGTTCCCTCTCTCGCTGTGTCTCTCTCTGTCAAATAAATAAAATCTTAAAAAAAAAAACCTCACAGAGCCTCTGCCAGTCTGTACTCTGCACAAAGAAGCCGCACCCAAGCCTGCTCTTCTGCTGGCACCTGCTCGGGGCTCACAGAAGGATGCTGCCGTGTGCTGGGGTATCGCTGAGATGCAGCCTCAGAGGTTCCCGCTCTCACTCCCAAATTCGTGTTCTGCTCAGTGTGACC
The DNA here is from genome assembly GCF_002201575.2 of Neomonachus schauinslandi. Lineage (NCBI taxonomy): Eukaryota > Metazoa > Chordata > Mammalia > Carnivora > Phocidae > Neomonachus > Neomonachus schauinslandi. The sequence continues at coordinate 67,669,446 of NC_058408.1, forward strand.
ATGGGGACACTAAGCTGTGCTCAAAGTCTGCGAGGGACTGCACCTCAGCAGGTGGGTCAGGAGCCCGTGCTTCTAGCTGAGCTCAGGTCAGGGGGCTGGTCTACGGGATGACCATGGGAGAGCAACAAGAAACTGATAAGGAAAAGTTATTCTTTCCCTCCAGAAAAGAGGTAGAGAGATTTAAAATCTCTTCCCTAGCTCAAGTTCTAGTCTCACGATCTCATATAAATTCATTCCCCCAAATCCAGTCACTTCCTCATCCTCAGGGCTTCCATTACCACGTGCTCCCTATCCCCTTCCCACCCCTCCTTTATTATTTTCTTTGTCCTTCTTTTTCTAACTGCACTTTTTAAAAAATCACACATATGAGGCACCGGGCTGGCTCAGTCCGAAAAGCATGTGACTCCTGATCTTGGGGTCGTGAGTTCGAGCCACACATTGGGTGCAAAGATTACTAAACAAAATAAATAAACTGTAAAAAGTTAATAAATAAACTTTAAAAAATAAATAAAAATTAAAAATCACATTTAGGGGCGCCTGGGTCGCTCAGTCATCAAGCGTCTGCCTTCGGCTCGGGTCATGATCCGGGATCCTGGGATCGAGCCCCGCATCGGGCTCCCTGCTCGGCGGGAAGCCTGCTTCTCCCTCTCCCACTCCCCCTGCTGTGTTCCCTCTCTTGCTGTGTCTCTCTCTGTCAAATAAATAAATATAATCTTTTAAAAAAATAAAAAAATAAAAATCACATTTAAAAAATAAAAATTAAAAATCACATGTAAAGATCAGCTGATTTTACCCCAAAACTAGATAAAAGTTTAAAAAAAAACAAAAAACAAACCTAAAAATTTAGCAGAACAACTAAAAATAATCCCAAGTTTGTCAACATTATCCCACAGTTCACAAGAAAATACATACTGTACAAGTGCCCAACTATACTATTATATCCAATTATGTTTACACCAAGCTATGTTTGAAAAGCTTCCTAAATTCGTTAAGTTAGAATTCTGATGTTATCCAGTCTGCAGACTTTAAAATAAAATTCTCTCTGGAGCGTTCCAAATATACTCTAATTAAAAACCTGCAGATATAAGTAACAAGAATCTTATATTCTCAGACTTTTGATCATTCTTAATGTAAAACCCATAAGTCCTTAGACATCACAACTAAACATTCCATATTTTTTAAATTTACACATGTAAACTTGTGTTTTTATCACAAGAGTAGCCCATGTAAATTGCTACTTGTCCAGTATACCAAAGGAAACAAAAACATATGCTGATTTAATGTAGGATTCTGCGGTCATGTGTTTCATGACTGGCACATATTTTATTGCAGAAAAAAAGCTATTACATCTTTTTAAATTTTTCTTTAAATTGCCGTGACACAAAGCCGCAAACAAACTATACTCACCGATATATATTCCAAGTGGCAACAGGCAAGTTGAGAAGGAAGATGAACCAGTGCAATGAAACGAGCATTAATACAGTGACAGTGGTATGGCCAATCAATTCTGGAATTACCCACTGCAAGGGAAGAACACAGTATTACATCTCCCTGCTGTGCTCTTCCTGAATGTGCATGTTATTTGAAGCTAAATCAGTGAATACACAGAGAATTTACAAGCTCGTGTTTCAAGATTATTTTTAGATTCAGATGACCCAGATCTCCATACTGCAAGAACTGCTTACCCCATGCAAATACATCAAGGTACAGCTTAAAAATAATGTCCTTAAATTTCAATTATGTTTTATCCTAAGCAAAGGTTCAGATTCATTCACGAAGAAGGCATGACTGACAACCGGGGGGAAAACGGAGCATCATTTACTTTCTAGTCCAGAGTCTGTGCTAAAGCCTCTTACTCTAATTTGCGGTGGTTTATATCCCAATATATAATGCCTTTCAAGTCAGAGTATCAATCTTCAACATTTTCCAATCTCCAGAATCCTGCAGGGAAATCACTTCACACACACGCACGCACACAAAAGGTACTGTAACAGCTCACATTAACAGCTCAAAGTTGAATATGGGGCGCCTGGGTGGCTCAGTCGGTTAAGCGTCTGCCTTCGGCTCAGGTCATGATCGCAGGGTCCTGGGATGGAGCCCCACGTCGATGGAGAGCCAGCTTCTCCCTCTCCCTCTGCCTGCCTCTCTGCCTACTTGTGCTCTCTCTCTGTCAAATAAAATCTTTTTTTTTTTTTTTAAAGATTTATTTATTTGAGCGAGAGAATGAGAGACAGAGAGCACAAGAGGGAAGAGGGTCAGAGGGAGAAGCAGACCCCCCCGCCGAGCAGGGAGCCCGATGAGGGACTCGATCCCGGGACTCCAGGATCATGACCTGAGCCGAAGGCAGTTGCTTAACCAACTGAGCCACCCAGGCGCCCCCAAATAAAATCTTTAAAAAAAAAAGAAGTTGAACAAATATGGTAATGAAGCAGGATGCCAGCCTACTGGCCTTCCAGCACCCACTGCCCTTCTGTATGCTCTCTTTGTTAACTGTGCAATATTCTAGTTCTCATCCACCAGAGCTATTAGGTCCTCCATTCACCAATAATCTTCCTCCGCTATGAATAGAGATTTTTCTTTTAAAGGAAATTTATTTACGCAGACACAAACTGGTAATCCCCACTTGCAGAAATAAGAGGTTAAGTAATTTGCCCAAAGTCAGCTACTTAGTGGTAGAACAATACAGTATAAGCCCAAACACACTGGCCCCAGGGCTCTCTGCACTTAGATTTTAGAGAGTGTTTTTGGAAACAAAGAAGGGATTTGCTAGGCCTTAAACCTGATTTGCAATCAACTGGAACTTTTTAATATGTAATACGGATTTTTTTAAAGTGTAACCAATTGGGGCACCTAGGTGGCTCAGTCGTTAACTGTCTGCCCTGCCTTCGGCTGGGGTCATGATCCCGAAAGCCCCGCACTGGGTTCCCTGCTTAGCGGGAAGTCTGCTTCTCCCTCTCCCACTCCCCCTGCTTGTGTTCCCTCTCTCGCTATGTCTCTCTCTGTCAAATAAATAAATAAAATCTTAAAAAAAAAAGAGCCAATTTAAAAGAATAAAAAAAAGTGTAACCAATTGCACATAGTGCTGACCAGTGCGAGCTCCAGAGTCAAACCTGGAGTGGAATTCCTGCTCTATCCTACTGATCAGCTTAGCAATCTTAGGAAAGGTCACCTACCCGCCCTGAGCTATGATTTTCTTCTCTATAAAATGGAGATGACAATCCTGCTGTACAGAATTAGATGGACAGCCCGCCGAAGCCGCAGGCTGAGCGAGCACTCCTTACAGGGCAGCCCGGTTCCTGCTCCTCTCTCCGTGCCCTCCACCCACATGGCAGTAGCTCCCAAAGTGTATTTCTTATTACCGTGTTTTCCACAAACAAACTGGAAGCAAAAGTTTTAGGAAGTGATACTTAACATAATGATGCTTGCTTTACTTACTTTCAACCAAGCTCTATGTTTTCATTCTCTTCGCTGCTTAGCAATGTGTTCTTCCCCCAATTGCTCTCTGAATACCAGCACTAGGCTTACAGCCCCCAGCAGGAGCCTGGAAAATTCTCCTGTGGAGTAACTGAATAGTCGCAAGAGAGAACAGACAGAACAACTGCCCTTGGGGTACCCCAACAAAAGTCCAGGTAGACTTCGGCCAACAGCCTGGAGCGCGCACGGGCTTCCCGTGAGTATTTTCGGGCTTTACCCTTACGTATGGACAGACAGCCATGAACCAGAAATTGAGGGAAGCCTCCAATATGAGAGGGGAGAACGCAGAGGGAAAGGAGCTTGGAGGGAACAGAGATAATGGAGGAAGCAGAAGGAAATTTCAAAACCACTGTAATCAAAATTCTCAAAGAGCTAAAAAACTCAAACTTGAGCCAAGACAACAAGCTCTTATAAATGAAAACTTGACTTAAATGGCACGCACACTAGGAAATCAGAAGAGAGAGCAGAGGGAATCTTGAAACAAAAAGGTAGGAAAAAAACGGATAAAAATTTTAAAAAGGACCAGGCAGATAATCCAGCAGATGAATTATCCAGTGTGTGAAAGTTGTTGAAAGAGAAGGGGGGGGGCGGGTAGAGGGGGCACGTTATCAAAGAACGAACAGATTTCCCAGGTTGGAAGAGTCATCAGATGGCCGAAACAGGGGGAAAAAAAAAAAAAAAAAAAAGGTGGCCAAAACAGTGCATTGAAAAAGGCCTCAGCAAAGGCACACAAAGGTAAAGCCCTGCAAAATTCCTAAACACCAAGGATAAAAAAAGGTTCTACAACTTCTGGAGAGCACAAGGGGGGGGAAAAAAAAAAAGAGGGGGGGGGGGGGGATCACATAAAAGAGAAAGAAGAAATCAAAATGGCATCATACTGCCCGACGTGAATGACACTGGAAGTCAGAAGACTACTGACCAATGTCTTTCAAACTCTGAAAGAGAATCTTTGCTAACCTAGAATGCTATGCTCAGAGAAACTATCGCTCCTGGATAAGGACAAGACATTTTCAAACACGCAAGGCCTCCGAATTTAGTCCCCATGCACCAAATCTCAAGAAGCTACTCCAGCAAAATGGAGCAGTGGGCCAACAGAAAAGACCTGACTTCCAAGGAGGGCCCAGACCAGGGGTCCCAGGATGCGGGCTGTGGGGTGGGCCTGAAAGCGGCCAGTCCAGACCACAGCAAGGACAGTGGTCTCGAGGAGAAAGGTCACCCGGAAAAAGAGCTCCCCGATAGATTATTTTAATGTTTGACCCATGTAGAAAATAGTACGCTGAAGCTTTAAAGATGTATCTGAAAAGACTTCATAACAGGTAAGTGAAAACTAAGGAAATTTTTAAAATGCAGCAATTATTAACACTGGGAAAGAGAAAGCTATCCAGAAAAACACAAAAGAAAGAAAAATATGATCACTGTCTACTATGAGGCTCAGTACCAAAAAAGATTTAGTATGTTATTGTAACAGTACATTGTAACAATGTAAACACTGAATATCAATTTAACTCAAAAAGGAAAACAGGGGAGGTGATGTTTAGGGAAGGAGGTACCTAAAAACTCAATCTATCATATTGACTCAGAAGTCAAGAGATGATACTTAAAATTGATAAATCAAGAAATAGCAGTACAAGCACTTAAAAGAGAAATATGGATATAAATATCAGAAACAATTAACAGCTCAAGTGTGGAAATCAGCTGCCCCTAAAAAGTATGACAGATTGGATTCAAAGGGGTCAGGCAGGGACTGCTGTTTTTCAGTGTGAGCTTTGTAGTACCTTTGAGTATGGTTGTGTGCAAGTATTACCTTCACAAAAGTAAAAGTTAACATTAAAGAAAGTGACTTAACTTCAAACTGAAGGGGTAATTTCTCAGTAGAAGAATCCAGGTAATATTATCTTTGCATTTCAATTTTTGTTTTTATAAACAAAAACCCAATTAAATGCCCCCTAAAATACCCTCTAAAATATTGAGTAAGCAAGAAATATAAAAAGAAATACAACCCAGCTGGTAAAATACATTTTTTTTTTTAAAGATTTTATTTATTTGACAGAGAGAGACACAGCGAAAGAGGGAACACAAGCAGAGGGAGTGGGAGAGGGAGAAGCACGCCTCCCGCGGAGCAGGGAGCCTGATGCGGGGCTCGATCCCAGGACCCTGGGATCATGACCTGAGCCGAAGGCAGGCGCTTAACGACTGAGCCACTCAGGCGCCCCGGTAAAATATATATTTAATCATTCTTCTGAAGATGATGAGGACTGAAACTAATATAATACTGATTACATCTCAATTTTTTTTAAAGTCTTAAAGTACAGCAGATAAATACAAAATCTTTTACTTAAATCTATCACTGTATTAAACCATGCTCCGGAAAATTCAAAATAAAGAAAACAAGAAAAGGAGGAATATCGTTTATTAGTAATTTTAGTTTTCCACATGTGACTTTTTCCCCTCGTGGGCCAGAGAAATGTTAAGCAGATGAAGAGGTGAAAAGACATGGGAATAATTTTTAGGTCAAGCCAAAAGCATCTCTCAGTATTCAGGGAATTGTTCTATGAACTTTTATCCAGAAAGCTCTTTGGTCTGCTCAGCCCATAAAATGAATCAGGACTAATTGGTTTCCCCCCATCCAGACAAACCCTGCAACTCAGGGTATTCTTGCCAACGTAAAGTTCTGACTATATACCAAAGGTAAAATGGCCTTGAAACAAATCAACTCATTAATTCCATTTCTCAGCAAGCCACTAAAAGAAGGTCGTCTTTTATGCAACAAAAAACAGCCTGAGCTTTTTTGTCACGAGCAGGGAGGATGGGTTTAGACACAGAAGACAAATACAATTACCCTCATAATGAGCCTTTCTAAGTACTGATGGGCACAGGGACAAGGAAGAAGCACAGTAAAGAAACAAAATTTCCAGTGATGTCCTCTAGTTTGGTTCACGATCTAAAATACTGCAAAAACACAGTAGCTCTACAAACATTCCAATGAATAAGCAGCAACACGCACTTCAAAATCACATACACATAGGTTGGTTATCTATAAATAATCTCTAACGCAGAAAATGGAGAACCACCTTCAGCGCCAAAAATGAGTAAAGAAACGTCTTACCTTGTTTAATTTTGAGCAACATGATCTAGCATTAATGTAATCACATTCTAAATCAGACAGTGTAATGATCTGAGGACCAAGATAAGGAATTGTAAAACTTCTTTGAGAACAACTGTTTTTGTCTTTAAGTTTCAGACAGAAACCCAATTGCAGTGCAGAATTAGATTTGACTTGAAAAACTTTGTTATTTCCGTAAAGTTCACTCATTAGACAACTCAATTTTCTGATTTATATTCCTTCAACAAACTATTTTCAAAATAATCTTATTATGCTCAATTCTAAAGTGACCCACACAAGACCATTCAATCGGAGTTCCTCAAAAATCAGTGACTGTTAAGAAATGGAAAAAAAGACCTCTAAAAACAATTTAAATGTGAAAAACCTGAATTCCCAATAATAGGAAAAGTGTTTATTTATGACAGATCCATAAATTGTCTTTGAAGACTCAAGATGTGAAAAAAGAAAAGATACAGAACTATCAATACAGAGGCGCCTGGGTGACTCAGTCGTTAAGCGTCTGCCTTTGGCTCAGGTCATGATCCCAGGGTCCTGCGATCGAGCCCCACATCGGGCTCCCCACTCTGCGGGAAGCCTGCTTCTCCCTCTCCCACTCCCCCTGCTTGTGTTCCCTCTCTCGCTGTGTCTCTTTCAAATAAATAAATAAAATCTTTAAAAACAAAACTATCAATACAGGATGGTCCTATTTCCGTACTGGTTATGTCTCCTTCCAGGTGATCTGTTTTCCTAATACTTTTCTCTATTTCCGAAACCTTAAACACATTAAACATACTTTATACTAGAATTAAGCAAAAAATGGTTTTCAGTACCAAATGTAAACTCTCGAGGACATGTGACACAGAAGGAAAAGTCCTCAACTGAACGATACAAGGCCTGAGATTTGCTGTGAAACGCTCCAACATCCCCTCCCCACCCAGGAAAGGAGAAAGCAAAATGCTGAAAGTCACTGTTGGTGACAGAAACTGGGTTTATTTCACTACGCTCTCTACTTTTATGCTTGAAAATGTCCAATGAAACAAGTAAAAATAAATAAATAAATAAATTCACCTAAATTCTAAACATTTCCATATGGATATTCCCCCTAACATCTCAACACAAAGTCAAACTCATCACTTTCTCCACAAATTGCCTGCCTCCAAATGTGTTTTCTTTCTGTCGATGACACAAGCACCATTTGCCCAGGCTCAAACCACGACAAGTTATTTCTGTCATCTGTTTCATATCCCACACCCAGCCTTCCTCCTCACTCCACCCATGAATCCCTCCTTTCACCCGCCCACACTCAGAGCTGTTTCAAACTCACACGGGCCCACTCCCCAGCGGTTTACTTTCCAGTCTTTCCCATTTCCAACCCACTCTGCAGATTCATCTTCCTAATACTCCATTTGCTTATGTCAAAAATGTTCAATGGCTCCCTACTGCCTAGAGGATAAAAGTGAAAGCCCTCCCTGCCTTAACACCAAAACCCTTCAAAATCTGCTCTAATCCAGCCTTTCCCACCTGACCTCCTACTACGACCAAAATCAACCACGTCCTCCAGATGGTCCATTCTTTAACCCGGTCATCCAGAAATGCCATAGGGGCGCCTGGGTGGCTCAGTCGTTAAGCGTCTGTCTTCGGCTCAGGTCATGATCCCAGGGTCCTGGGATCGAGCCCCGCATCAGGCTCCCTGCTCCGCGGAAGGCGTGCTTCTCCCTCTCCCACTCCCCTTGCTGTGTTCCCTCTCTCTCTCTCTCTCTCTCTCTCTCTCTCTCTCTCTCTCTCTCTCGCTGTGCTTGTCAAATAAATAAATAAATAAAATCTTAAAAAAAAAAAATGCCATAAACACACCCGAATCTGCACCTCTGCTCTTGCCCGATTTTGAATATCCACCCCTTTCCTTCAGTGGTTTTCTCCATGGTTCAAAGTCCGGGAAAACTTCTATCCCTACAGAACTGCTACTCTGACCATTTTCTACCTCTTGCCTCTAATATTAAGCTAGTGCAACTATCCAAAAATACAGTAATACAATATGCTGAATCTCATCAAAACACACCCTAAATGTACCTGAATGTCTAAGTCAAATATTCCACGTAACATTTTTCCATGCACATAAATTGGTATAAGCCACGCCTATTTTGAACTATTAAGCCGAGCTTGCCATACTGCAAATACAGAAATCCATGTTTCATTTCTCTGGAAGTCCCAGTTCCTTAGGTCACAAGAGGGACAGAGGTCGTCAAAACTTAGGCCCGTGATTCTGCCCTTTCAGTCAGTTCACCAAACCTAAGAAAACTCAAGGTTCTCCCTCGACTGGCTGGCTCGGTTAGTACAGCATGTAGTCTTGATCTTGGGGTTGTGAATTCCAGGCCCAGCCTGGGTACAGAGATTACTTAGAAATAAAATCTTAAAAGAACACAAAACCAACTCAAGGTTCTCCTCATTAGAATTCATCAGTTCAAGTAAAAAGTGCAGCTAACTGGGGCCGGGGAGGCAAACACGGTGCTGGGGGGCGCTGAAGCCGCGTTCTCGCTGTACACACCCAGAGCTGGGGAGTGAACAGGCCCCGCGGTAAAGATAAGAAACCCCAGGCGGAGAGAGGTGAAGCACTGCGCACAGCAAACATCTAGCTAAGTAAGGGGTCCTGACTGCAAATTCCGTCCCTTTCCTCTCCAGCGGGCTGCCCGTCCACAGGAGGTCACGCTGAAAGCACACGCTACAAACACCCTAAAGCCGGGGTGTTCTGTCAAACAGGAAGTTTACTTCCATCAGAAAGCACTACGAGGGAATTCCAGGGAAAGAAAAACAATGCAATTCCGCATGTTTGTTTGCTAACACGTTAACGACTTCAACTGGAGGGTGCACTGGGCGACGACGAAGACTGGCGGCTCCCCGAGAGCAGGGTGCGGGTCCAAACCTCACGTGCGGGCCTGGACCCCAGTCTGAGGACGAGCACAGGAGCAAGTCTTCTGCGCGGGCGCCGCTTCGGCACCGACACAAGCGCACCCGGCCCCGCACGGTCCCACGCACGGTCCCCCGCAGAGGGCTGCTCCGGTCCCGGGCCCCGGCAGGCCCCGCACGACGCCCAAGTCCCAGGCGGGGCCCGGCCGCCAAGGCCCCGGCGCCACAAGGGCGGCGGGGGCTGTCGCCCACAGCGACCAGAGGCGGCACGTCGCGTCCGCTTGCCCGGGACCCCAGCGCCCCCCGCGGCCCCGCCAGGGAGGCCCGCCGCCCGGCCGCTCGGGGTGGGGCCAGTGCGCGGGCGCGGGGGCGGCGGGAGCTGCGGGCTTCCCGACGGGCCTTCCCGGCTGGGCCGTCCTCCCGCCCGGGTCCCGGTCCCGGTCCCGGCCGGGCCGCTCTCGCTCCCGCGCACCTGCCGGGCCCCGCCTCAGCCCCGTCCCCCGGGCGCCGGGGCCGGCCGGCCTCCGCCCGCCTCAGGCAAGGATACGAAGTACACCGAGAGGAAGATGAGCGCGCAACAGTCGAGGAGAGAGAAGACGAACACCACCGCCTCCATCCTCCTCCTCCGTCGCCGCCGCCGCCACCGCTCCTTCCGTCAAACCTGCTCCGGCGCCCGCCGCGCCCGCCCGCCCCTGATAGGCCCTCGCCGGGGCCGCTGGGGCGCGTAGTGCGGGCGCAACAGCGCGGCATGCCTGGAGTTGTAGTCCTCCCTCGAACCACCCGGCCGCCGTAGTTCTGGCACATGCTGGGAAGTGTAGTTCATGAGCACAACACCTGAGCAGGGGACGGGCTGAACGCTACCCTCAATCTGATTCCTTCCAGAATTTATGACAAGAGGGCGCCTGGGTGGCTCAGTTGGTTAAGCGACTGCCTTCGGCTCAGGTCATGATCCTGGAGTCCCGGGATCGAGTCCCGCATCGGGCTCCCTGCTCGGCAGGGAGTCTGCTTCTCCCTCTGACCCTCCTCCCTCTCATGCTCTCTGTCTCTCATTCTCTGTCTCAAATAAATAAATAAAAGCTTTAAAAAAAATAATAATAATAAAAAAAAACCAGAATTTATGACAAGAATTAGCGAGCAGGGGCGTCTGGGTGGCTCAGTCGTTAAGCGTCTGCCTTCGGCTCAGGTCATGATCCCAGGGTCCTGGGATCGAGCCCCGCATCGGGCTCCCTGCTCTAGGGGGGGGCCTGCTTCTCCCTCTCCCACTCACCCTGCTCGTGTCCCCTCTCTCGCTGTGTCTCTCTCTGTCAAATAAATAAATAAAATCTTAAAAAAAAAAAAGAATTAGTGAGCATTTACTGAACGCTGGTAATCTGCTGGATACCTGGTACAACTTATTATCATGTGCGATTTTTCTTTTGGATTCTGCGCAGGGTCCACAGGATCCCGGACTTGGCAGTGCTAAGAGGTTTTCCTCCTGAAGCCCAAGTCTCGCCGGAATAATCCTTGGCTTACAGGTTGAGGCTTGCCCTTCCTAATCTCCGTTTCTCCAGAGGTTTCCCAGTCCCTTGCTTATTCTGTGACAGCAGCGATTCTCTCCACTCTAGACTTTAAGATTTTTGGAAGTGTTGTCATCTCATCCATTCATTCAACAACTAGTTACTGACTCCAGCCCTGCTACCTGCCACGACCTGCCCTACACCCAAGATACAGGAATGTGCGAGGCAGACAAGGCAATAAGTCGCGACCAAATACAGGGAAAAGGTCATCTTAAAGGCACATTATATCAAAGTCATACATTCATTCACCCAATATCTTCTGAGCAGCTAGCATATGCCAGTTACTGCACCTTAGGGATACATGATGGGGAAAAGTCCCCGCAGTCCTGTAGCTCCCATTACAGTGGAGGAGACAGAGGACAACAAAATTGTATTAATGACAAGCAGTTTTAAGAAATCTGAAGAGGACGGGGCACCTGGGTGGCTCAGTCGTTAAGCGTCTGCCTTCGGCTCAGGTCATGATCCCAGGGTCCTGGGATCGAGCCCCGTGTCGGGCTCCCTGCTCAGCCGGAAGCCTGCTTCTCCCTCTCCCACTCCCCCTGCTTGGGTTCCCTCTCTCACTGTCTCTCTCTCTCTGTTGAAAAATAAATAAAATCTTTAAAAAAGAAAGAAATCTGAAGAGGACAGAGGAGGGGAAACAGTTGCAGACTGAACCATCAGAGAAAGCCAGGCTGAGGAACTGACGTTTAATTTGAAATCTGAACAATAGCTCCCTGATGATTTGCAGGCAGAGTGTTTGCACAGACCCGATTGCTCACAGACACTTGCAGTCTTGACGAAGAGGAGAGAAAGCAGCATGGCTGTACTAGGATGAAGGGTGTGAGAGTTTTGAGAGGACATCAGAGGGGGCAGTGCAAGGTCACACACGTCTTGGGAACCCTGGCGAGGAGTTTAACTTCCAATGTGATCATAAACCACAGGACAGTTTTAAGTATAGAAGTACCTTGATGTGGGGGCCCCTGGGTGGCTTAGTCGGATAAGCCTTTGTCTTCGGCTCGGGTCATGATCCTGGGTCCTGGGACCCAGCGTCCTGTCAAGCTCCCTGCTCAGTGGGGAGTCTGCTTCTCCTTCCCGTCCTGCTTTGCTCTCTCTCTCATGTGCTCTCAGTCTCTCTCTCTCTCAAATATATAAGTAAAATCTTAAAAAAAAAAAAAAAGGTACCTTGTTCTGACATTCTAAAAATATCCTTCTGTTTGGTGCACTAAACGTATGAAAGGGGGACAAGTTTGCAAGGAGACCACTTAGGAGAGAAAAGAATGAATAGGGGAATTGGTATATTAGTAGGAAGGCAAACCAACAGGATTTGCCTGACACAGCATAAGTTCATAGGATCATTAAAGGTCCATAGGTTAAAGCCAGACAGACAGGTAACAGATTATTTATAAACCAGCTATTACTACACTCTCTGCACCTTGTCCACACCTCTATCTGACCGCTCACACACCACTCCTGGACATGCCCAGCCAGCCATGCCTTAGATTGCAATAAAAGTAACAGATTTTATTAGTGTTTGTGCCCCCAGGACCTTCCATCCTGTAAATAGCTGGAGTTTCAGAAATGTTTGCCAAATGAATGACCTATTTTGACTGTAAGGAGTCATTAAAATTATTCCAGATTTTCTTAACAACATAAACCTCATCTCCCATTCCTCTCAAGTTGGAGCAGAAAACACAGGCTATCCCATATTCGTTATCTGTTGCTTTATTCTGAGTTAATAAAAAAGGTGGTACCATCATCAAGGGTTAGAGTTACCAGTTCTAATTAAGATAGCCTTTGTCTCATCCTACTTGAAAACTCAAAACATGGTTGCAATGTCAAAACTATGGGGAAGGCAAAATTTTACAGAAGGATGTTGATCAAGATTAAAAAACAATAAGTAGGGTGTGTGTGTATATATGTGTGTGTGTGTGCATATGTGTGAAAGAGAGAGATCAATACTTTTGTTTTAAAATATGGGTTGTATTTTATTTTTTATTTATTTTATTTATTTATTTTTAAGATTTTATTGATTTATTTGAGAGAGAGCACAAGCAGTGGGAGCAGCAGAGGGAGAGGGAGAAGCAGACTCCCCGCTGAGTTGGGAGCCTGACATGGGGCTCAATCCCAGGACCCTGGGATCATGACCTGAGCCAAAGGCAGACGCTTAACGACTGAGCCACTCAGGCGCCCATAGGTTATATTTTAAAAGTCCAAATTGAACTGTTTCGGTTTCCAGTCTGGCTTGTAAGGAGAGCTTGGAGATTACCACTGGGTCCTAACAACAAATAAAAAGCCAAACACACTGAAAAATCAACAATGCTTAGATCACTCAAAGAAGTGAGGTCACTCCTCCAAACAGGGGAGACAGACAGACCAGTACAATCACAACTTACCAAGGCAGAAACCTCCGGGAACCAGTACTGGGGCAGGAAATCCTGAACAGTCACTGACAAGAAGTTGGAGGCTCAGTGTGGACCAGCCTGAATATAAGAACTCCAGAGGGCTGGGGCGCCTGAGTGGCTCAGCTGGTTAAGTGTCTGACTCTTGACTGCAGCTCAGGTCATGATTTCAGGGTTGTGAAGTCGAGCCCCGTGTGGGGCTCTGCGCTGGGCCTGGAGCTTGCTTGGAATTCTCTCTCTGCCCCTCCCCCTCCCTCTCTAAAAAAACCCAAGAACAAAAACAATAAAGAAAAAGACTCCAGGGGCCACACTACTGTTCATCTCACCTCCTCCAGTTCTCCAAGGTTTTCCTAGTGAAGATCAAAGAAAAACCCTCTTCCAGCAGGGGAAGGCAAAGAAGTAGCCATTTGAAAATGCTAGAGTGGGACAGTGTTACTTGAAAGCAAACCTGGTTTAAGCATAAATGTATACTGCAAACTCTAGGGCAACAACTAAAAAAAAGTAAAAGAAGTGTAATTGATATGCTAAGAAAGAAGAGAAAAAGGAATCATATAAAATGCTCAATTAAAATCCCAAATGGCAGTGGGGCGCCTGAGTGGCTCGGTCAGTTAAACATGTGACTCTCAGTTTCGGCTCAGGTCATGATCTCAGGGTTGTGGGATCAAGCCTCCTGTCAGGCTGCGACAGCACAGAGTGTACTAAAGGTTCTTTCTCTCCTCTCCCTCTGACCCCCCACCCAAGGTCCTATGCTTTAAATAAATAAATAAAATCTTTAAATTTCCTTTAAAGTAAAGCTTAATTAAAAATAAATAAATAAGGGCCGCCTGAGTGGCTAAGTTGGTTAAGCGGCTGCGTTGGGCTCAGGTCCTGATCCCAGAGTCCCGGGATTGAGCCCTGTGTCAGGCTCCCGCAGGGAGCCTGCTTCTTCCTCTGCTCCTCACCTTGTTCACTCTGTCGCTCTCTCACACTTTCTCAAATAAATAAAATCTTAAAAATAAATAAATAAATAAATAAATAAATAAAATCCCGGAAGGCAGAAAAAGTACAAGACAAAAATAGGAACAAAGACCAAGGCAACAAATAGAAACCAGTATGATAGCTATGAATCCAGCTTTATTGATTATCCCTTTTTTTTTTTAAGATTTTATTTATTTATTTGACAGAGAGACCACCAGAGAGAGAACACAAGCAGGGTAAGTGGGAGAGAGAGAGAAGCAGGCTTCCAGACGAGCAGGGAGCCCGATGTGGGACTCAATCCCAGGACCCTGGGATCATGACCTGAGCCGAAGGCAGATGCTTAACGACTGAGCCACTCAGGCGCCCCTTGATTATCACTTTAAACGTCAATGGTCTAAATACACAAATTATAAGACAGGGATTATCCTAGTGCATCAGAAAACAAGACCCAACTATTATGTTGTCTAGAAGAAACTCACTTTAAACATAAAGACACATATAAATCAAATGTAAAGGGACAGTTGCGGTGAGAGTAAAACTTTAATGTTCTCACCATCACAACAACAACAAAATGGATGTACTAACTAATCTTACTGTGGTGAACATTTTGCAATATATATGCACATCAAATCACTTTGTACACCTCAAACTTACACAATGTTGTATGTCAGTTATATCTCAATAAAGCTGGAGAGAAAAAAAAGTGAAGGGATGGAGAAAGATATGCTACACTAACACTAATCAAAAGAAAGTGGGAGAAGTTACATTAATTTCAGACAAAGCAAACCTCAAAGCAAGAGAGATTACCAGGGATAAGAGGAGCACTGCATAATGATAAAAGGCCAATTCTCCAAGAAGACACAACAATCCTTAAAGCATATGCTCCTGGGGCGCCTGGGTGGCTCAGTCGGTCAAACGTCTGCCTTCAGCTCAGGTCATGATCCCGGGGTCCTGGGATCGAGCCCCGCATCGGGCTCCCTGCTCAGCGGGGATCCTGCTTCTCCCTCTACCTCTGCC
This sequence comes from Neomonachus schauinslandi, assembly GCF_002201575.2. Classification (NCBI taxonomy): domain Eukaryota; kingdom Metazoa; phylum Chordata; class Mammalia; order Carnivora; family Phocidae; genus Neomonachus; species Neomonachus schauinslandi. Next base: position 67,684,832 of record NC_058408.1, read on the forward strand.
TGCCACTCTACTTGTGCTCTCTCTCTGTCAAATAAATAAATTTTTAAAAAATCTTAAAAAAAAAAAAAGCATATGCGCCTAACAGCAGGGTGTCAAAATATGTGAGGCAGAAAAGGACAGAACTAGCAAGAGAAATAAATGAGTCCACTATTATAGCTGCAGACTCCATGACTCTGACAGAAAAGGACAGACAGAGCAGCCAGAAAGTCTGTAAGGACATAGCTGAACTCAACAATGCCATCAATCAATTGGATATAATTCACATCTATGGAGGACTTCATCCAACAAGAGAATACACACTCTTCTCAAACTGAATGGTTTCTCACTTGCTGGCTGACTTCCTTTGGCAGATTCCAGATAAAGGATGCATGGATATACATTTTTGAGACCTAGCATGTCTGAGATTAGCTTTGTTCTATTCCTACCTGGAGTGATAGTTTGAATTAGTACAGAATTATAGGGTTGGGGGCATCTGGGGGGCTAGTTGTTAAGAGTCTGCTTCGGTTCAGGTCATGGTCCCAGGGTCCTGGGATCGAGCCCCACATCGGGCTCCCTGCTCTGCGGGAAGACTGCTTCTCCCTCTCCCACTGCCCTTGCTTGTGTTCCCTCTCTCGTTGTCTCTCTCTCTGTCAAATAAATAAATAAAATCTTTAACAAAAAAAAAAAAGAATTATAGGTTGGAAATTATTTTCCAGAATAATTTTGACAGCATTGCTCCCTTGTCTTCTTGTTTGTATCAGTGCACAAGTTGAAAATTTTGTGGCATTCTGAAATTCCTGATCCTATGGATGTATTCTGTCTGTTCTCCCTGGAAAATTTAAGAACTTCCCTTTTCCCTTACATTCTGAAATGTCATGATAACATGTCTTTTTCACTGTGCTTCACTGGTTGATTATGAAAACACATGCCTTCCAGTTTTGATAAATTTTCAAGTGTTGCTTGATTATTTTTTTTTAAGATTTTGTTCATTTATTTGACACAGAGAGAGAGAGCACAAGCAGGGGAGCAGCAGAGGGAGAGGGTGAAGCATGCTCCCCGTGGAGCAGGAAACCCGATTTGGGGCTCCATCCCAGGACCCTGGGATCACGACCTGAGCCAAAGTCAGATCCTTAACAGATGCATTGGCGCCCTTTGATTTTTATTTATTTATTTATTTATTTGCTTCTGTTAGATACATTCTTGCTTCATAAAACATCTTTTAGTCATACATTGGGACCTCCCAGATCCAGGATATTTCCTCTCCAATTTCATTCCTGTGTATCTTGTTTGTTTGTTTTTCACTTTCTGTGGGAATTCCTCAACTTTACCTGACAAACCTTCTGATGAAGCTTATTTACTGTCATCTCTTTAAGTTATAAGAGATCCTTTTTTCTTCTGTTCTTGTTTATAGTATACTCTTCTTGTTTTAGTGATACAGTATTTTCTCATTTCTAAGAGGATATAAATTTTAGTATACTCGACATATTCTGCTCTGTGCATTCTCTATTTCCTCTAATTTCTCTTTTTCCATTACTTTGTTTTGGTCTATACTTCATGTTGGAGATTAACTTTAATCCTTGACAGTCTGTTCATATGTTACATTTAAAAATGCAAAAAAAAAGGTGGTTGAGAGCTCAGTGTAGATGGGCAGGTCTGGTTGACTAGTAAGTTTCACTGTGTGTTGATCAGTGGTAACCAAGTTGGTCAGTGGTTGACTCTCACCTCCTCAAATGTGATGTTCCCTAGGGCCCTTTAATTAGCCCAGAAAAGAATCCAAGCTCTTGCCTGGAAGAGTATAAGCCAACCTTGTCTTATTTCTGAGAGAGATGAATGGGGAAATGGAGCTGGGGTTTCATGTCTGAAGACATTCACTTAATCTTCCTGTTTTCAGTTGTACATCCTTTCTGTTCTCTGCTGTCTAGTTTGTATAATAAGGGAGGAAAAACTACATATGGACTAGAAAGGAGGAAATCAATTCTGTCTATGTAGATTGTCTTTTTAAGAAGGTTGGAGGACACAAAGTCAATACAGAAAAAAATCAATTATATTTTTATATTACCAATTAACAGAAATCAAAATGTTAAAACAGTACTACTTACAATATCACCAAAACAGGGGCGCCTGGGTGGCTCAGTCGTTAAGCGTCTGCCTTCGGCTCAGGTCATGATCCCAGGGTCCTGGGATTGAGCCCCGCATCGGGCTCCCTGCTCAGCGGGAAGCCTGCTCCTCCCTCTCCCACTCCCCCTGCTTGTGTTCCCTCTCTCGCTGTGTTTCTCTCTGTCAAATAAATAAAATCTTTAAAAAAAAAAAATCACCAAAACAGCATGAAATATTTAGGGATAAATCTAATAAAATATCTCCAGGTCCTGTATGTGATTAAAACATTGATGAAATAAATAAAGGAAGACCTAAATAGATATACCATGGTCATGGATTAGAAGACTCAATGTTGTTAAAATGTTAATTCTTCCAAAACTGATCTACAGGTTCAATGTAAGCCCAATCAAAATCATAGTAGGATTTAATACTAATATAAAGCATATTCTAAAATTTACATGGAAAGGCAAAGGACTTATAATAGCCAAGACAATTTTGGAAAAAAAGCCAAACACCCAATTTGAAGCACTCCACTGATTTCAACAGAAGAAACTGAATAGGATTTAAGGAGTTAGAATGAAAAATTCACTACAGGGTGTCAACATTATATTTGAGCAGGCAGAAAAATAATCAGCAAACTTGAAGATAGACTAATTGAAATTACATAGTCTAAGAAGAAGAAAGAGAAAATAAAGAACTGTGGTCAGGGGGCGGCTGGGTGGCTCAGTCATTAACCGTCTGCCTTTGGCTCAGGTCATGATCCCAGGGTCCTGGGATCAAGCCCTGCATCGGGCTCCCTGCTCTGCGGGAAGCCTGCTTCTCTCCCACTCCCCCTGCTTGTGTTCCCCCTCTCACTATGTCTTTCTCTGTCAAATAAATAAATAAAATCTTAAAAAAAAAAGAGAGAGAACTATGGTCAGACCCAATGAAACCTGCAGGACACTATCAAATACCAACATATGTATAATGGAAGTGCCAGAAAAGGAAAGAGAGAAAGGAACAGGAAGAATATTTGAAAAAATAATGACCAATATGTACATGCATCTACACATCCAACAAGCTCAATTAATCCTAACTAGAATAAATTCAAAGAAATCCACACTAAGACACAATCTAATCAAATTATTTAAAGTCAAAGATGCAATTCTGAAAGCAACAAGAGAGAAGTGACTACTCATGCATCTCAAAAAGATTAAAGTCAGAATCTCAATAAGATTAAAGCTGATTTCTTATCAGAAACCCTGGAGATGAGAAGATACTGGGATAACAGAATCAAAGTGCTGAAAGAAGAAAACAAAACAAATACAAAAAAAAAAATTTGAAACCAAGAATTCTATATCCAGAAAATTGTCCTTAAAAGTAAAGAAAAATGCAAAACTCCCATAAGAAACATACAGGAAAGTTTCATGATGTTGGATTTGACAATGATTTCTTGCATATGACACCAAAAGCACAGACGACAAAAGCAAAATGGATGGAGCTACATCAAACTTAGAAACTCCTGTGCATCAATGAAACAGCTGACAGAGCGAAAAAAGGCAATCTATGGAATGGGAGAATCTCTGGAATCATACACCTGATACAGGGTTAACAATAATACATAAAGAATTCCTACAACTCGGGGCGCCTGGGTGGCTCAGTTGTGAAGCCTCTGCCTTCAGCTCAGGTCATGATCCCAGGGTCCTGGGATCGAGCCCCGCATTGGGCTCCCTGCTCCGCGGGAAGCCTGCTTCTCCCTCTCCCGCTCCCCATGCTTGTGTTCCCTCTCTCGCTGTGTCTCTCTGTCAAATAAATAAAATCTTAAAAAAAAAAAAAAGAATTCCTACAACTCAACAAAAAAACAAAAGTACCCAATTACAAAATTGGCAAGGATTCAAACAGGTATTTTTCCAAAGAAGACATACAAATAGCCAACAAGCAGATAAAAGTATGCTCCACACCATGAATTATCAAACCAAGGCAAATCAAAACCGTAATGAGATATCACCTCCTACCCATTAGATTGGTCACTATCAAAACAACAACAACAAAAAACAAACAAATGCAGAAAATGAGAAGTGTTGGCGATGATGTGGAGAAACTGGAACCCCCATGCACTGTTGGTGGGAATGCAAAATGGTGCGGCCACTATGAAAAGCAGTATGGAGTTCCTTAAAAACAAGTAAAAGTAGAATTACCATATGACCCAGCAATCCCACTTCTGGGTATCTCTTCAAAAGAATTGAAAGCAAGATCTCAAAGAGATATTTGCACACCCCTGTTCATTGCAGTATTGTTCAAGATAGCAGGGAGGTGGAAGCCGCCCACATGTCCACTGATGGATGAATGGACTTCAAAAATGTGGTATATGAATAAAGTGGAATACTTTTGGCCTCTAAAAAGAAGGAAACCCTGTCACATACAATAGCATGGATGAACCTTGAGGACATTATACTAAATTGAAATAAGCCAGCCACAAAAAGGTAAATACTACATGATTCCACTGATACAAAGTATCTATAATAGTCAAGTGTGTAGAAACAGAAAGTAGAACGGTGGTTTCCAGGGGCAAATGGGGGCTTTTTGTTCAGGCAAATCCCTAGAGACAGACAGAAGCTTCGAGGTTTCCAGGGCCTGGCGGAAGGCAAGGGTTGGGTGGCCTGGGCTTTCTTCTTGGGCTGAGAAAAATGTTTTCGAACTACATGGTGGTGATGCTCGCACAGTACCGCAAACATATGGCGTGCCACTGAATTTCATATTGTAAGATGGTGAGTATTGTGTTATGTAAAATTTACCTCGATTTTAAAAATACACTTAACATGAGTACATTTTATTACACATAAATGACCCCTTAAAAATAGAGTTTTTTAAAGATTTTATTTATTCATTTGAGAGAGAGAGAGAGCACGAGAAGTGGGGAGGCAGAGGGAGAAGCAGAACCCCGCTGAGCGGGGAGCCCGATGCGGGGCTCAATCTGAGGACCCTGGGATAATGACCTGAGCCCACGGCAGACACTTCAGCGACAGAGCCACCCATGCGCCCCCTCAATAGAGATTTTAAAGAAAGAGTGATGTGCTGAGTTCTCATTCAGGAATCACTGGGCTCTTCTTGGCCATTTGCTCTTTCCCATTAACCTTAGACTCAGCCTTTAAAATTCCTCCAAATAACCTACAATCGCTCAAATTAATGTTGGTTGTGAATGACAGAAACCTCAAATGATGGTGATTTAAATGAGAACGAAATTTATTTTTTCTCTCTGTTTCTTGAACAGGTCAAAGTCTTCAGGGCCTTTGCACACTCTCCCTATCTTCGGAAATTCTCTTCCGACACAACCAGTCCCTGCTGATCTCAAGGTTCCTAAATGTAACCTTCTCAGAAAGTCTTCCCCTGGCCACTTGGACGGACGGAGGCAGGCTCGCTCTGTTATTCCATACCACAGGACCCTGATTATTTTCTTCGCCAAACACCTTCTTATGAAAGGGACTACTCCAAGAGCTGGGAAATCCTTGCTATTTCTCATTATTCTAATTATAGCTTTATTGTTTTGCCAGCCTATGGCGGCACCCTCACCAGAGCATTAAGCTCCAGATCCGAATCTGTCTGATTGTCACTCTCTCAAGTAGCACAGACCTGGCACAGAGTAGACAACAAACATTTGGGGATTTGATGCATAAAATGCCAGCTCAAAATCTTATTTTCATTCTGTTTAAAATTAGGGACATGAACGAGGCAATCATCTCAAAGGAGGACCAACCTTATTAGTGAACAGAATTATTAGCCTTTACCAGATAAAATAAATCAAAGTTCTTTTCCCCTGAACCTCAGAAAACAAGGACACAGACTCAGTCTCTAGCTTCCAGCAAGCAGGCAACCTCCCTTGTGAACCTGGGTAAGAAATCTCTGCCATGCACACTCTCTCGCCTTTTCTCCATGTCCCTATTATACAGAGGGGGTGAACATATCATTTATTGTCCAGACGGGACCTTCTGGGAGATCAAGGTGAGAAACCAAATATACAAATGAACAACAGCCTGACCCTAGATAGAAACAGAGCTGTGACTTACACTCGGCAGCATCCGTCCCAGGAAGAAAGCCTGCTATCTAGAAGTCCTCAGGCTCATAGGACGTCAGACCGTTACTGCAGCGAACAATCCAGGAGGCCAACAGTAAATCCTGTAACAACTGGCCCCAGATGGCCAGGACTCCATTAATAACTGACAGCTTCCCTGGTTTTTGTCCCCACTTCCCATTTCAGGACCAGCCCGAGAAAGCCAAATGCACTGCCCTGACAGTTACATAGGATGCCCTGCTTCTAGTTAGCCATCCTGCAGCTTCCCCAGGCCAACAGCCTCCAGCCGGGGACCCCCCCGGAAGCCACCCCTGTTCCAGCCACAAAGCTTGGCCGCTCCTCTGTCTGCCTTCGAGCCTCTGCCAGAACGTGGTGGAGGCGGCCGCCTTGCTGCTGTGAGCTCTGGACAGACTTTGCCTGTTCTCATTTGAGTGATTTTCATTTATTTCCACAAATTACTGCACTGTTAATAACTATGCTGCATCAAGAGGCAAAAATCGGGACTGAGTCAGGACTAGATCACCCAAATTATAAAGCACCATCCGCCAAGAGGCTGTTTGTTAGTGAGCTAAAGTCAGGGAGGGCGAAGGTGTGAAGAACAGACGGTGGAATGTACCACTACCGCTAGGTGGGGTTGCATCATTACAGACCAGAGGACGTTTCCATCATTGCAGGAAGCTCTTGACCTACATGTATGTGCACTCAGGGTACTAGTCAGTCATCTTTTTGGTTTGGATGTATGGTACACTGGAATTGTTGGAAATTTGTCTTCAGGGCAGTAACTGCTAAAAGTAATTCCAGCAGAAAGTGTTCAAACATACCATTATTGATACCTAGTACTAACTTACTTTTAATTATTGCCTGCAGTCCCTGAGGCAGTAAAGAGGTTAAAAACATGGTGCTCGCCCTTGAGAAGCTGCCGTTCTGGAAAGTACTTCAGGTTGGTATGGGTTACATAATTTGCAAATTTTGCCTAGTGCAAAATTAAAATAAGGGGCCACTTGTTTAAAAAGTATTAAGAATTTCAAGGTGGAAACACTATGTGGCAAGAAAAGAAAAAAAGAAAGAAAGAAATCCTTTTGATTCAGAACAATGAGGAATACTATATTTATTAAAAGTAATACCTTACTTTTACAGCCATACAAAAATTTTTTAAAAGAACAAGTTTAAGATTCTACAGTGTCAGGGTGTTAAATTTCTTTTCTTTTTTTTTTTTTAAAGATTTCATTTATTTATTTGACAGAGAGAGACACAGCGGGAGAGGGAACACAAGCAGGGGGAGTGGGAGAGGGAGAAACAGGCCCCCCTGCGGAGCAGGGAGCCCGATGCGGGGCTTGATCTCAGGACCCTGGGATCATGACCTGAGCCGAAGGCAGAGGCTTAACGACTGAGCCACCCAGGCGCCCCAGGGGGTTAAATTTCTTAATAAAATTAGAGTTGGCAAGAATATGGTCAATAAAAATAACTAACGAAGAGGGTGCACTTCATACCACACATTTAAAATGTTCAGTGCTTTCCTTTTTTTTTTTTTAAGATTTTATTTATTTATTTGACAGAGAGAGACACAGTGAGAGAGGGAACACAAGCAGGGGGAGTGGAAGAGGGAGAAGCAGGCTTCCCACCGAGCAGGGAGCCCGATGCGGGGCTCCATCCCAGGACCCCGGGATTATGACCTGAGCTGAAGGCAGACGCTTAATGACTGAGCCACCCAGATGCCCCTGTTCAGTGCTTTTCATGGTGAAACACTTGTGCATACTATTACATTAAGCAAAATATTTATTTAAAAAAAATTTTTTTTTTTTTAAAGATTTTATTTATTTTTTAGAGAGCGAGCGAGAGAGAAACAGCATGAGAGGGGAGAGGGTCAGAGGGAGAAGCAGGCTCCCCGCTGAGCTGGGAGCCCGATGTGGGACTCGATCCCAGGACCCTGGGATCATGACCTGAGCCGAAGGCAGACGCTTAACCATCTGAGCCACCCAGGCGCCCTATTTTTTAAATTTTTTTAAAAAGATTTTGTTTATTAATTTGAGAGAGAGAGCACGAGAGGGGGAGGGTCAGAGGGAGAAGGCGGCTCCTCACTGAGCAGGGAGCCTGACACGACACGGGACTTGATCTGGAACTCCAGGATCATGACCTGAGCCGAAGGCAGTTGCCCAACCAACTGAACCACCCAGGCGCCCCAAGCAAAATATGTTTAAAAAAAATACATTTGTAACCCATAATACAGATAAACCATAGGGAGAAGCAAGGACTGGTTTGTATGGGTGCTGTATACTTTCTTCTCCTTGGGGTTCATAAGTGAGGCCCCCTTTCTGGCCCTCTCAACGCGCTGTCACTTGTCACCAGAGATTCTTAGAGTGGACACATGGCTTTGATGATCTCAGGGCAAAGACACTGATGATCCCCGTTAGCCTAAACTTGGGAAAAAAAAAAGAAAGAAAAAGAATGTCAAGGTGGCAACAGCAGACCCTTAAACCAAGTGTGGGGATCTTCTAAGCACTAAGGCCTTTGTGAAGGCACAGGTCACACACCCATGAAGCCAACCCTAAATGTAGATAGTGTTTCGTGACAAATTACAGACTAAGTATGCTGTTTCATATATATTGTGATGCTGCTGGGCCTGTCAGCCCCTTTTTATTCCATGCGGTACATTTGGCATGCTCACAATTAAATTACATTTAAGCAGTTATTAGGCATTGACTCTATTTGTGCTAATTACTGTAGGAAATCTTTGCTAAAGTTTAATATAATCAAGTACATAAATACTTAAATTAAAAAAAGATGGTATAAAAAGGTACAATTGTAATTCTTTTGCTCTTCCCCACAAGACTCAGGACAGGGCAGGGTCTGAAACAGGTATGCACTCAATAAATCTGTGTTGAATATTCATTCAATGGGTGGAGATTTTAACAAAGGGAAATATCGGGAAAGGCCAAACAGGAGAGAAGCCACAGACTGGCCAGGAAGGGCATTGTAGACAAGAGAAAATGTCAGTGAAAGCCAAGTGCTATGTTTCAGTACTACCTTCCGGTAGAGCTGGACGCTTCCTGGAAGCAGGAATCTTGTTTCTTCCCGGCGGAACCAGTGTCTGCGACATAGCAGCCCTTCAGGACTGACCCAATACATGCAGTGAAGAAGTAGGAGAGGAAGCTGGAGCCAAGTTAACCCAAGTTTTGAATATCACAGTGAGAATCTATATTCAGTGTACGGATAAGAACCATTGAAAAGGGCAGTGATGTGATCTGAACTCTGAGGGAAAAACAAGCCTGTGGTATCCCTGATGTGGTTTTGGAATATAGGTGAGCTTTGGCGAGGTGAGGTCCAGAGCCAACGGCCAAGAACGAATTCTTGAGACTTCTTGGGTGTAAAAAGGTGATTTTTTTTTTTTTAAGATTTTATTTATTTGACAGAGATACAGAGCATAAGTAGGCAGAGCGGCAGGCAGAGGGAGAGGGAGAAGCAGGCTCTCTGCTGAGCAGGGAGCTGGATGTGGGGCTTGATTTCAGGACCCTGGGATCATGACCTGGGCTGAAGGCAGCTGCTTAACCGGCTGAGCCACCCAGGTGCCCCTAAAAAGGTGATTTTATTAAAGCACGGGGACAGGACCCGTGGGCAGAAAGAGCTGCTGCCCCAGGGTTGTAAGAGGTGGCCGATTATATACTTGGGAGTTGGGGGAGGTAAGTAAGAAAAAGGGAGGTTTCAAAAGGATTTTCATATGTTAAAGACTCACATGATACCTGAGGCCTTGCCATTGTCAAGTTAAGGTTGTTTTTTCCTCTGGCAAGGCATTAACAAGAAGACAGTTGGGAGTTTCCTGGAGGAATATCACACTTGTCCCACCCTGGGGGGGGGGGAGGGAGGAGGAGTTTGCAGGGTGTCCGCTGCGCTTTGTGCTCAGCCAGCCTTCTGCTCCCTCATCATCCTGAGTAAGACGGTTATGTGCTAACATCTCACAGCTTCTAAATCCACCTTCTCCGCCCCCCCACAACCTTAATAAACACCGTTGTCATAAGCCAAATAAAACCTCAAATGGGAATTTTGAAAACGCGAGGAACCAAGAACGTACACAGAAACGGAAGCCGGCAACTCTGGGTGTGTGTTAACGTTAACTGTCCCTTTGTGTCTTCTCAACTGCATAATAAAACCTCACTTGCAAGTACGGACGTTTACCAAAATCCTGGGCAGCTTCTAGGTCTAGCTGTAATCCTGCCCTGGACGTGCTCGACAAACGAGCGGCGGAAAATCGCGCAAGATGACCAGCTTTCCCAACGCGGCAGACGCCGGGGTCACCTGCGCGCACCGGCCGGCCGAGCCCGGCGCCCAGCTGGGGCCTCCCTGCCGAGCTGGGTGGCGCCGAGTTTTTCCCCGACTTTATCGTCCCAGGCGTCTCTAGGTTGGGTGTTCGTTAAGATTCGGACGAGACTAGTGTTGCATGGAGCAGGGTGTGGGTGGAACCCGACCCAGGAACCCAGGCGGAGCGGCGCCCCCGGGAAGGTCCTCGCAGTCAGCCGGCGCGCGCACGCGTGTCCGCACAGCGAGGAACAATAAAGTTGAGCGTGTTCAAAAGGGGTCCTTGTCATCCAGGGCCCACTGGACAAGCCTGCAAAGTAAGACTCCCAGGAAGTCCCTGGTCCTGGCACGTGTCGTTGTTCTCGGGGGCGTTCTCCTCACTCGCGGTGGGACAGAGCCGGGGCACCGCGCGGACCGCGGGCGGGCGGGCGCAGGCGGGGCGGCCGGCCCGGCGATCGCCGCGGGCAGCCCTGCGAGGACCCCAGCCCCCGTGGAGCCAGCGGCGAGGCTGCGGCCGACTTGATGCGCGGGATGAAGCCCAGACCCGCGGGCTTCGTGGACAACAGGCTGAAGCAGCGAGTCGTGCAGGTGGGTATTGTACGCGGCCCTTTCTCGGCGGCTCCCAGGCCAGCGTGAACCAGCCGCCCGCCGCGGCCCGGGTTCTGGGCGGTGCGCGGGCCGCCCTTCTGCCGTGGCGGGGCTGCCCGGAGCCGGGGTCCAGGCAGGTGCAGCGCCTGAGGAGATGGGACAGGGGCGGTGCGGCCCCGGAGGAGCCGGGAGGGGTGCGGTTGCGGCCCCGAAGGAGCCGGGAGGGGGGCGGGTGCGGCCTGAGAAGAGCCGGCGCCCAGGCGGGTGCGGCTCCGGAGGAGCCGGGAGAGGGGCGTGAGCTTGGCGTGGATCTGACCTCGTAATAGGCTTTTTGCCCGAGGGTTTTTCTTTCTTTTTTTTTTTTAAGATTTTATTTATTTATTTGAGAGAGAGAATGAGAGACAGCACGAGAGGGAAGAGGGTCAGACGGAGAAGCAGACCCCCTGCCGAGCAGGGAGCCCGATGCGGGACTCGATCCCGGGACTCCAGGATCATGACCTGAGCCGAAGGCAGTCGCTTAACCAACTGAGCCACCCAGGCGCCCGAGGGTTTTTCATTTTTATACCCATCTGTAGAAAGCAGTGTGTGGTAGATGTCTTGCAGTGGCAGTCTGCAAGCAGTCTTAGGAGGAGGAAGAGATTTCTCTTCGCTGCACTCTGGGAGCTGTATTTTCTCTTTTTCTTTTACTTTGCCAGTGCTGTAGTCTCCTTTTCGGATGGGTCTCTCCCTGCCAAACCCTAAGGAAGTGTTGGAAGTGCCTTGAATTCCTGTGCTGTCCCTTGATCCTCATACTCCTCTTACCTGCTTCCTAGGTGATCTCGTCCAGTGTAAAGCCTTTATTTTTAATTTTTTATTTATTTATTTTTTTAAAGATTTTATTTATTTGACAGAGACACAGCGAGAGAGGGAACACAAGCAGGGGGAATGGGAGAGGGAGAAGCAGGCTTCCCGCCGAGCAGGGAGCCCGATGCGGGGCTCGATCCCAGAACCCTGGGATCATGACCCGAGCCGAAGGCAGTCGCTTAACCGACTGAGCCACCCAGGCGCCCCCAGTGTAAAGCCTTTAAACGCTAAATGCTATCTATACAGTCACTAAAGTTACTATAAATATAAAATTCAATATATATTTGTGACTATATAAACATAAATTCAGTGAAAGTATATATTCACTTAGGGGCGCCTGGGTGGCTCAGTTGGTTGGGCGGCTGCCTTCGGCTCAGGTCATGATCCTGGAGTCCCTGGACCGAGTCCTGCATCGGGCTCCCTGCTCCGCGGGGAGTCTGCTTCGCCCTCTGACCGTGCCCCCTCTCATGTGCTGTCTCTCATTCTCTCTCTCTCAAATGAATAAATAAAATCTTAAAAAAAAAAGAAAATATATATTCACTTTATTTTTATTTTTATTTTTTTAAGACTTTGAGAAAGAGAGCATGAGTTGGGGGGGGCAGAGGGAGAGGGACAAGCAGAGTCTCCACTGAGCAGGACCCTGGGATCATGACCTGAGCCAAAGGCAGATGCTTAACCAACTGAGCAGACACTTAACCATCTGAACCACTCAGGTGTCCCTATATATTCACGTTAAATACTGTCTATATATTCCAAGACTCATGTGTCCAGTGTGGATTTCTTTTTTTTTTTTAAAGATTTTATTTATTTATTTGAGAGAGAGAGAATGAGAGAGAGCACATGAGAGGGGTTAGGGTCAGAGGGAGAAGCAGACTCCCTGCCGAGCAGGGAGCCCGATGCGGGGCTCGATCCAGGGACTCCAGGACCATGACCTGAGCCGAAGGCAGTCACTTAACCAACTGAGCCACCCAGGCGCCCCCAGTGTGGATTTCATCTTGAATATCCAGGTGCCTACTTGACATTTCCTCTTGGGTATCTGATGGGTATCTCCCACAACATGTCCATACTGAATATTTTGATACTCTCCTCCAAACCTGTCCTTTCTCGGTGTTCTTTGTTTGGTTCAATGACAGTACCATCCATCCAGTTGTCAGAGTCAAAAACCTTAACAACCATTACTACTCCTTTGTTTCGCTTTCTGTAACCAATTAATCAGCAATTTATCTGGCTTTACCGTCAAAATATACTCCAAATCCAGCCACTCCTTTCTGACTGTGCCTCCAACCATCATAGCCCAAACCACTTTGATCTCTTTGCTTCTAGTTGTACCTAAGGTCTGTTCTTCCCAGGGCAGCCAGGGAGGTTCTTTTAAAGGGAGCTTGGCAGGGGCCTGCTCAGAAAACCCCTTCGGTGGAGTCCCAGAGTATCTAGAGAAAAACCCATCGTAAAGAGTCCGACATAGTCTGGACCCTGTCTACTTTTTCGTCCTGTTTCCTTCCTTTTTTTTTTTTTTTTTTTAACATTTTATTTTTTTGAAAGTGAGAGAGAGAGAATAAGCAGGGCAAGGGGCAGAAGGAGAGACAGAAGCAGCCTCCCCACTGAGCAGGGAGCCTGATGCAGGGACTCGATCCCAGGACCCTGAGATCATGACCTGAGCTGAAGGCAGACCCTTAACCGACTGAGCCACCCAGGCGCCCCTCCTGTTTCCTTCTGCTGTCCCGCTTGCTTTCACCACACTGACCTCAGGCAGGCCAAGCACAGGACCTTCGCTCCCCAGCCCACAGCTGGCTCTGGATAGTCCCACCACTGGCTCCTTTACTTCACTCAACAGGTGCCTCAGTAGTGATTCCTAAGGGCTGAATCCAGGGGCCCTTTGCAGCTCTTCACCATTTGACATTATCCGTTTTTCTCTATTGCGTTTGCTTTGGCTAATTATGAAAACGATAATGGAACGGACAGAAGGGCATAAAAGAAAAGAAAGAATTCCTTCATCTTCATTTCTGTAGGGGTAACCACGCCGAGTTTCTATTTTACCTTAAAATTTTGTATGCATGTATGCAGTTAGATATATATATATATATATACACACAAGAAGCCTCATCTGCATCTATTCTATTGCTTGTTTTTTTCACTTATTGGTATATTTTAGGGCTTTTCCCACAAGTAGTACATTAGCTCCTTTTAACTAGCATATCAGTTATTTATTGCTGCATAACAGACCACCCCCAAATGTAGCAGATTAAAGTGGTTGTATTTCTGCTGCCATCAAGGAACTGTTCCACTTGTAGCAGATATGAGATGTACACAAATATGTCTAATTCAGAATTAACTGTAGTAAATGACAGCATGCTCTAGGAATCCAGAGAAGGGGAAGATTTCGCTAGAACAGTCTGCTTTGGATACCTGGTCTCTTGGCACTGGGGGCATTTATGCTGAGACCATTATCCTGTGTTAGGGACTCTTGAGAAGAAATTGCTGTCTGAAGTCAGGCATGCCTTGACTGGATGACCAGCAAGCCTTGAAACATGGAAGTTGGTAGACATTCTGAGTTTGAAATCTGGCCCTATAATTTACGTGCTGTCAAGTAAGTAAGTAGCCTTTTAAAGTCTCTTTGATAGGTGGGGGAAACCGACATCCCTCGTGGGACTGTGTGCTGCTAGAAGAACGTGTCAGAGACCCTGCAGCAGGTGCACAGAGCCCTCAGTTTCTCGGGAGTGTTTCATGGTGCCTCCAGGCCAAGGAGTACCTACTGGGTCTGGTTATTAAGTAGTTAGGTTCAAGCTGCTTCCTGATTATTTAATCCAAATAACTTAGTAGCTTTTTGGGAAAATGATATATAAAAATTGAAGGAAAATTAATATAGTTGGTTTCATTCTTAAATAATCACACATACGAATGGGGTTTGTGTGCCCGTTGGGTCAGATTAACCCTGACACTCTCATTTCCTGTTCCATATTAAATTTTTCAAGGGATTTACTTAACAGCAACTGCTGAAAACCCAATTTTGCAAAGATCTGACATCATCAAGAGGGATTTAATATGGAAACCATGAATTGTCTCAGGCTAGAAGTTCCTGCAGTGATGGACAGGTGGCAAATATTATAATGCTCCCTCAGATGTAAATAGCCCTTGATGCCCTTGTGAGCTTAGTGCTTTGTTCTGGGGTATTTGGGAATTTAGGATATAATAAGCTCTCACTTACTAACCTATAGTTACTCTCATTATTGTTACTGTGCTGTCATAGTGATTAATAATGTTAATTAAGTTCTCTGATTCCAGGCTTGATAATTATGTAGTGATTTTTTTTATGTTTCTGATATACTTAATGTTTATGTTAAACCATAGCATGTTTGAATAGCTCAATCTCTGATTAAAATCATGTCACTGAGTGTTGAATGTTTGTCATGTTTTCTGTTTTAGTACCTCACCAGCAACAAATGTGGCAAATACGTGGACATTGGAGTCTTAGCATCTGATTTACAAAGAATGTACAGGTAAAGAGATGTAATCTCTAGATTCTTGCCTTTATTTTTAGTCTCCATCCTGCCCAAATTTCCAATTGATATTAATTGCTGCTGACATTCATTCATCAGTCCATAAGTTTAGAATTCAGTTTACTGAAGACTTATCAATTACCTGTTATATGCAAGGCACTGTCCTTGTTACTAAGGGGAATGGCTGCTTCCCTTTCAGTACCTTACAGTCTGGTCAGGAGTATGGCCTTTTTTCCTGTCTCATTAAAGAATTTAAAACCATCAGGCATGATCTCCCTGAGCTTTCTGGCTACCTCGAAATGTCTCCAGGCTTCCCCCTACAGATTTAGTTTTTCTCTTGTGTCTCTAACACCACCTTTCCTGATACCTCACTCCATGAATTATCATCACTTTGTGTATTTCAGAGTCTCTGTTTTTTCATCGTATACTAGTTCGCTAGGACTGCCATAAAAAAGTACCAGAGGCGGGGGAGCTTAAACAACAAAAGTTTAAGGCTTCCCAGTTGTGGGGGCAGGAAGTCAGCGATCGATCAAGGCACTGGCAGGGTTGGGTTCTCCTGAGGCCTCTCCTTGGCTTGCCGGTGGCTGTCTTCTCCCTGTGTCCTCACGGGGTCTTTCCTCCGTGCGTCTGTATCCTAATCTCTTATTCATGTTTTTTTAAGATTTTATTTTTAAGTAATCTACACCCAGTGTGGGGCTCAAATTCACAGCCCTGAAATAAGAGTCGCGTGCTCCACCAACTGAGCCATCCAGGCACCCCTCTTACTCTTAGAGAAACACCAGTTGTATTGGATTACTTTGCTTCAGTGCTCTGTCCTGTGGGCCCCCTAGGATGGCCACCCTGCCCTTTGGATCCGAGGAGACAGTGCCACTCCCTGGACCTGGGCCCCCTGCGCCCAGGGTGGTGGCAGCAGCCCTCCCACCTCACTCATCCCTTTCCTTGAAGGGTCATGCCTGTCCACAGCTGATGGCCCATCCTGTAGAATCCCAGAACTCTGGCAGCATTCCTTCACTTCATCCTTCCTGTCTCTTCCAGTACAAGCTGCCGGTGTTTCTGATGCTGTAACCCCATCTCTAATCAAGAAAAATTTACGGGGTCCCTGGGTGGCTCAGTCGTTAAGCATCTGCCTTCCGCTCAGGTCATGATCTCAGGGTCCTAGGATCGAGCTCCGCATCAGGCTCCCTGCTCTGCAGGGAGTCTGCTTCTCCTTCTTCCTTTGCCCCTCCCCGTGCTCATGCTCTCTCTCTCTCTCTCCTCCCTTTCTTTCTCAAATAAATAAATAAAATATTTTAAAAAAACATTTACAGGGGCGCCTGGGTGGCTCAGTCGTTAAGCGTCTGCCTTTGGCTCAGGTCATGATCACAGGGTCCTGGGATCGAGTCCCCACATTGGGCTCCCTGCTCGGCGGGAAGCCTGCTTCTCCCTCTCCCATTCCCCCTGCTTGTGTTCCTGCTCTCGCTGGCTCTCTGTGTCAAATAAATAAATAAAATCTTTAAAAAAAAAATAAATAAAAATTTAAAAAAAAAAAAAACATTTACAGTACTGAAAATGTAAACTCAGAAGTTGCTTGAAAATAAGTTTATGGGGCACCTGGGTGGCTCATGGTTGGGCGTCTGCCTTCGGCTTGGGTCATGATCCCAGGGGCCTGGGATCGAGTCCCGCATTGGGCTCCCTGCTCAGCGGGGAGCCTGCTTCTCCCTCTCCCTTTCTCTCTCTCTGTCTCTTATGAATAAATAAATAAAATCTTTAAAAAAAAAAAAAGAAAAAGAAAAAAGAAGTTTATGGGCAGGGTGAATACAGTGACATACTTATGTACTCGTGCAAATTAATGTGATCAATTTAGATTGAGTTTAATGGTAAAATGTTGGTGGAGACCACTGTACTGAGATTCTTGTTATGTTTTTCAGTGTAGACTATGGTCGAAGAAAAAGAAATGCTTTTAGGATTCAGGTAGAAAAAGGTGAGTCTTTTAGTGTTAGAGCTGAATTATTCATGAAGTTAAAGAGTTGTTTTAGCTCATAACATTTTTCTTTTTGTTTCAGTATTTAACATAATTACTAGTGAGAAAGAACTTAAGGATCTAACAGAATTAGAAGATGAACATCTGGCAAAAAGAGCAAGACAAGATGAAGAGGATAATGAGTAAGGATTACAGAAAAGGGGGTGTTTTTCTTTTTTTTTTTTTTAAGGTTTTATATATTTATTTGACAGAGACACAGCGAGAGAGGGAACACAAGCGGGAAGTGGGAGAGGGAGAAGCAGGCTTCCCGCCGAGCAGGGAGCCCGATGCAGGACTCGATCCCAGGACCCTGGGATCATGACCCAAGCCGAAGGCAGATGCCCAACAATTGAGCCACCCAGGCGCCCCAAGGGGGTGTTTTTGTTAACCATGGACGCAATCACATTACATTTCTTTTTTTTTTTTTTCAAAGATTTTATTTATTTATTCGACAGAGAGAGAGATAGCGAGAGCAGGAACACAGCAGGGAGAGTGGGAGAGCGAGAAGCAGGCTTCCCGCCGAGCAGGGAGCCCGATGTGGGACTCGATCCCAGGACCCTGGGACCATGACCTGAGCCGAAGGCAGACGCTTAACGACTGAGCCACCCAGGCGCCCCACATTACATTTCTATTTGTAAAATTTTCAGTGGCTCTTCATCACCATCAGGCCGCGTGTAATACTTACCTAACGTCTCCAGATCTTTGCTTCAGGCCTACTGAATGCTCACAGTTGCCTAAAGACACATTTTTGTGCTTTTGTATGAGTGGCTCTCTGTAGCTGGAATGTTCATTTCCCTGCCATGAACTCCCACCCAGCTTTCAAGAGGCTACGTCAGTGCCTTTGTTGGGCTTTCTTTTTTTTCTTTTCTTTAAAGATTTTATTTATTTATTTGACAGAGAGAGACATAGTGAGAGAGGGAACACAAGCAGGGGGAGTGGGAGAGGGAGAAGCAGGCTTCCTGCTGAGCAGGGATCCTGATGTGGGGCTCGATCTCAGGACCCTGGGATCATGACCTGAGCCGAAGGCAGACGCTTGACGACTGAGCCACCCAGGGGCCCCTGTTGGGTTTTCTTAGATGCCTTTCTGCATGTTTCCTTAACCCCTGGTTACAGATGTTTGTTATGATGCTTGTCATATGGTGTTGAGATTGTTACATGTATGTATCTGCAAAAGACCCGTCTTGTTATCTTTGTTTTTCTTTGACCTGATACAATGCCAGATATGTAAAAAAGTATCATCAGCTAATTTTGTCGTTTAAGAAATAATATTGAGGGTTTTTTTCATGAATGGGTATTACATTCGTCAAATGCTTCTTACGCACTTAATGAAAGATTTCGTTATGGTTTTTTCCCTTTGTTCTATTAATTTGGTGAAATACGTTGATTTTTTGAGTGTTAAGCCAGTCTTGCATCCTGGGATACACCCTACTTGGTCCTGATGTATTATCTTATCCTTCTTAGATACTGTAAAATCTTGTTTGCTGATCTTTTTTTGTACATGGTTATGTCTATTCATATTGATCTGAATTTTTTTCTTTTTTGCAGGATCTTCTTCAGGTTTTGGTATTAGGGTTATACTGGCTTCATAATAATTAGTTCGCAAATTGTTTTTTGTCTCTATTTGATGGAAAAGTTAGTGTAATGTTACTGTTACCTTTCTTAAATAGTTTGTTAGAATTCACCTAGAATTCATCTTCGCCTAGAGGCTTCTTTTTGGAGAGGATTTGGATAACAATTTTGCTAGATCTAGGGCTCTTCCTATTTTCTTTTTCTTCTTTTATCGGTGTTGGTAAATTGTACTTCTAAAGGAACATGTCCATTTCAGCTAAGGTGTGGAATTTGTTGGCATAAAGCTTTCAAGATATCCTCTCATTTTCCTTTTAATGTCTGCAGGATCTGTGTTGGTAGCTCCTTTTCACTTTGCTGCCTTCTCATTTGGATTTACCATCATTTTCTTTTTTTTTTTTTTCTTCTTTTTTTAAAGATTTTATTTACTTATTTTGACAGAGAGAGAGAGACAGCGAGAGAGGGAACACAAGCAGGGAGAGTAGGAGAGGGAGAAGCAGGCCTCCCACCGAGCAGGGAGCCCGATGTGGGGCTCGATCCCAGGACCTTGGGATCATGACCTGAGCCGAAGGCAGATGCTTAATGACTGAGCCACCCAGGTGCCCCTACCATCATTTTCTTAACTAGTTTTGTATTCGTGGACATTTGGTTGTTTCCAGTTTTGCACTATCATATGTGCAGTAAATAATCGTTCAGCACACATGTATGTTTTTATACATTTCTTTGTTTTTTTATTTTTTATTTTATTTTTTAATTTTTTAAAAAGATTTTATTTATTTATTTGACAGAGAGAGAGAGGTAGCGAGAGAGGGAACACAAGTAAGGGGAGTGGGAGAGGGAGAAGCAGGCCTCCCGCGGAGCAGGGAGCCTGATGCGGGGCTCGATCCCAGGACCCTGGGATCGCGACCTGAGCCGAAGGCAGACGCTTAACGACTGAGCCACCCAGGCGCCCCATTTCTTTGTTTTTTTAATGTTAAATTCTTGAAGTGGTGTTTCTGGGGTTAAAGATACTATTTTTGAGATTTCTGGTACATTTTGAGTTGTCCTCCAAAGTTGCCTGGTTTCATACTCCCAGCAGCTTTGTATAAAGAGTTCATTTCTCTGCACCCTTGAGGTCCTAGTAGTACTATTCTTTAATCTTTGCCAGTTTCATGGGCAAAAATTGATTTTTTTTTTTTCCAAAGATTATTTATTTATCTGAGAGAGAGAATGGGAGACAGAGAGCATGAGAGGGGGGAGGGTCAGAGGGAGAAGCAGACTCCCTGCCGAGCAGAGAGCCCGATGCAGGACTCGATCCCGGGACTCCAGGATCATGACCTGAGCCGAAGGCAGTCGCTTAACCAACTGAGCCACCCAGGCGCCCCCAAAATTGATTTTTTTAAAAAAGATTTTTATTTAGTTATTGAGAGAGAGAGAGAATGATAGAGCATGAGAGGGAGGAGGGTCAGAAGGAGAAACAGACTACCTGCTGAGCAGGGAGCCCGATGGCGGGACTCGGTCCTGGGACTCCAGGATCATGACCTGAGCCCAAGGCAGTCACTTAACCAGCTGAGCCACCCAGGCGCCCCTTGATATGTTTTTATTTGTAGTTTTTTGATAACTAGTGAGGTTAAATATTTGACTGTTTCATGTTTCCTCGGTTAGTTGCTTGCTTATGGGTTTTGTCTTTTCTTTGAGAGGTATTTGAATTTTCCATATTAGTTGTCAGATTCCTTTGTATAAAATAGCACCTCCTCTTATTTATTTTTTTTAGATTATCAGAGAAAGATTTTTTAAAGATTTTATTTATTTATTTGACAGAGAGAGAGACAGCGAGAGAGGGAACACAAGCAGGGGGAGTGGGAAAGAGAGAAGTAGACTTCCTGCCGAGCAGGGAGCTTGATGTGGGGCTTGATCCCAGGACCCGTAGATCACAACCTGAGCCGAAGGCAGTCGCTTAACCAACTGAGCCACCCAGGGGCCCCCAGAGAAAGATTTAAAAAAAAAATTTTTTTTTTTTAAAGATTTTATTTATTTATTCATCAGAGAGAGAGAGAGAAGCAGAGGGAGAAGCAGGCTCCCAAGGAGCAGGGAGCCCGATGTGGGACTCGATCCCAGCACCCTGGGATCATGACCTGAGCCGAAGGCAGACTCTTAACCATCTGAGTCACCCAGGTGCTCCTAAAGATTTTTTTATTGTTATGTTAATCCCCATACATTACATCATTAGTTTTAGATGTAGTGTTCCATGATTCATTGTTTGTGCATAACACCCAGTGTTCCATGCAGAACGTGCCCTCCTCAATACCCATCACCAGGCTAACCCATCCTCCCACCCCCCTCCCCTCTAGAATCCTCAGTTTGTTTTTCAGAGTCCATTGTCTCTCATGGTTCGTCTACCCCTCCGATTTCCCCCCCTTCATTCTTTCCCTCCTGCTA
>NC_058408.1:67706553-67723647 GCF_002201575.2 Neomonachus schauinslandi
ACCCATCACCAGGCTAACCCATCCTCCCACCCCCCTCCCCTCTAGAATCCTCAGTTTGTTTTTCAGAGTCCATTGTCTCTCATGGTTCGTCTACCCCTCCGATTTCCCCCCCTTCATTCTTTCCCTCCTGCTACCTTCTTTTTTTTTTTTTTTCTTAACATATATTGCATTATTTGTTTCAGAGGTACAGATCTGAGATTCAACAGTCTTGCACAATTCACAGTGCTTACCAGAGCACATACCCCCCCCAGTGTCTATCACCCAGTCACCCCATCCCTCCCACCCCACCCCCCACTCCAGCAACCCTGTTTGTTTCCTGAGATTAAGAATTCCTCATATCAGTGAGGTCATATGATACATGTCTTTCTCTGACTTCTTTCTTTTTTTTTTTTTAAAGATTTTATTTATTTATTTGACGGAGAGAGGGAACACAAGCAAGGGGAGCAGCAGAGGGAGAAGCAGACTCCCCGCTGAGTTGGGAGCCTGACATGGGGCTCGATCCCAGGACCCTGGGATCATGACCTGAGCTGAAGGCAGACGCTTAACGACTGAGCCACCCAGGCGCCACTCTCTGACTTATTTCTAATAGCACCTCCTTTTATACGTATTATAGACTGTTCCATTTGGCCATTTGCCTTTTATTGTTGTTTAAAGTGTCTTTTTTTTTTTTTTTTTTGAGAGAGAGAGACACAGCGAGAGAGGGGATACAAGCAGGGGGAGTGGGAGAGGGAGAAGCTGAGCAGGGAGCCTGATGCGGGGCTCCATCCCAGGACCCTGGGATCATGACCTGAGCTGAAGGCAGACGCTTCACCGACTGATCCACCCAGGCGCCCCTTAAAGTGTCTTTTGATTAGAGAAGTTCTGCATCTGTACCTAGTCAGATTTGTCAGTCATTTCTTTTATGGTTGATGCGTATGTGCTTAGAAAGACCTATCACCGGAGTATATGGGATTATTGCCTGTACTTTTTCTTTGTTTATTTATAGCATTACTTTTAACTCTTTAATCCATTTGTAATTAACTTTGTAGGGTGTGACTCATAGGGCAGAATGGGTTTTTCCCCAAATAGTTGAATAATCCACCTTCTTTACATTGATTAGAAATACCCAAACTGGGGCGCCTGGGTGGCTCAATCGGTTAAGCGGCTGCCTTCAGCTTAGGTCATGATCCCAGGGTCCTGGGATCGAGCCCTGCATTGGGCTCCCTGCTCAGCGGAGAGCCTGCTCCCTCTCCCTCTGCCTGCCGCTCTGCTTGCTTGTGCTATCTATTTCTGTTAAATAAATAAATAAAAATCTTAAAAAAAAACAAACCCAAACTTATGTTCATAGAGTTTAATGAAAAACAAAAGAATTCATGTCTTATATGAAGGTGGGTCATAGCATTTATGTAAACCTTTTTACTTAGGAAGAGTCCTTTTCTTATTTAATTATTTTCTAAAGACATTTTATTAAATAGTAGCAGGGTCCTGTAGTTACTTGAAGCTATTCAATATCAACTCTGGGTTATGATGAACTGAGACTGCATTCTCAGTTTGTAGTTATTAGGATTTATGCCTGTTCCTCGCTGTATGATATGAAAACCTCTTTGTACCTTCATTTCTCATGGACAGACTTGGGAATTCTGTACCTGGTCACGTGGCTGGGTCATGTGGAATTTGTGAATTTGTTACACAATTACTTAATTATTGCTTGCTGGAATATTTCCTTTTTTTGGGCATCTGATATTCCTAATGAGACCCTTGGGTCTGATAGGAATTTGCATTTCACTTTTATTTATTGCTAGGATTAAGATAACCACAGTTTATTAAGCATTTATTATGTACTCTAAGGACTTGGGGAGCTTCTCTTGAATCCTCTAATAACCCAGTGAGGTGGACATTATTTATTCTTACTCTTTATAGATATGGAAGCTGATCCTCACAGAGATTAAGTAGAAGCTAGAAACCAGCAGTGTTGTATTTTGAATCCAGATTTCTTTTAACTCCAGAGCCTGGACCCTTAACCACCATAATATTTTGCCTTAGTATATTTTTTGTTTAGGGTAGTAATTTTTTAGAATGTGGGAGAAAAGCCTTTAAAATGTTTCTTTCCCTCTTCTTACTGAGGTTTACTGAAAGCTATTCAGATGATGATTCAAATATGGAAGACTACCCAGATCCACAGGTAAGCCAGACATTTAATGGACCCACTTTGATTTTCTTTTTTTTTAATTATTATGAGCCCTCCTTAAAAAAATCAGTGTGGAATAGAATCAGAGACTTTGAACATCTCCATCAATAAATAATTAAAATACTTCTGTGTATAGTGTTGAAGAAATCTCCAGATGGCTATCTTTTCAGTATTTGTGTTTATAGCCTATTTCATAGGGAAAAAGGGGAAGGGAGTGGCCAGAAATAAGGGCACTGGGAAGAGAAAGGGGAATTAACAGTAAAAATTGAGAAAAGGATACATTTTCTACCAAAGGGCTGGCATTGCCAAGAAGTAGGTTTCAATTAAAGGGAAATGTAGAAATAATATACTAGATGATTTTTCTTTTAAAGATTTTATTTGAGAGAGAGGATGAGAGAGAGAGAGAGCACGAGAGGCGGGAGGGTCAGAGGAGGCTGAGCAGGGAGCCTGATGTGGGACTCAATCCTGGGACTCCAGGATCATGACCTGAGCCCAAGGCAGTCGCTTAACCAGCTGAGCCACCCAGGCATCCCTGCTAGATCATTTGTAGCTTACTATTTTTTCCCCAACGGTAATTCAGTTTTTTAATTTATTAACAAAGTCAGGATGATAACGAGTTATTCTGATCCAGTATTGACTTGATGCGCTAGTAGTGACTCTCCTTGACAACCAGCTCATTTTTATACCTGATTCTTTTGTACTTTTTAAAAGCGAGCTTACTTACTTGGTTTTATTTAACTTCCATGTATGAATTGGTGCATTAACTTGAGGTGAAGGGGGGGACATTGTTTATGAACAGTAAATGTTTGAAGCGTCTTATTGTGGACCCCGGTGTTTTCCGGCTAAAATGCTATGAGAGAAGCTGTGGGGAGTGCAATGTACTGGTAACCAGCTTTCCACAAGGACCTGGGAGGAATTCATGCTGATGTCGTGTTTCTGCCAGGCAGCAAATCACATGAACAGCTCCCTGCTCTCCTTATATCGGAAAGGACATCCTGAATCTGTTTCAAGGACTCCCGAGATGAAGCCCAGAGAAACCACTGGCTCGAGCCCGTGGACACCTTCCGGAACACGCTCCATCCCCTTGAAGACCCCAACCAGAGGTTCTGAGGGAGGGTGGTTTATCGACAGAACTGGTGGAAAGATGGACGTGACAGATGAGAAGAGTAATCACAAGAAGCTAGGATCTGAGATAGAGGTATTTTTGTTGTGGAATTTAGCCCTAAGTAGTTGGAGCACATTACCCCCTTTTCCTGAATGTAGCATCAGCAGACTCTTGTGTTTCATGAAGGGCGTGGGGATTTGGAAGCACACAGAGAACGTGGGCATGTCCTGTTACTGCCACCGTTTCTGTCCAAGTCCAAGCCTTAACTACTTAAGTAATCTCCCCTCACTTTATTCTCCACACATAAATGTCGTTTTTTGGTTTGTTTGTTTTTTAAGATTTGATTTATTTGAGAGAGAGAGGGAGAGCACAGAGGGAGAGGGAGAAGCAGGCTCCCCGCTTAGCAGGGAGCCCAATGCGGGGCTGGATCCCAGGCCCCTGGCATCATGACCTGAGCTGAAGGCAGATGCTTCACAGACTGAGCCACCGAGGCGCCCCATAGATGTTGTTTTTACAAGTCAGATTGTTCTCATTCATGTATTAGAAATGGCTTCGTTCAGTCTAAAATCAAAGGCCTTATGGGGCACCTGGGTGGCTCAGATGGTTGAGCGTCTGCCTTCAGCTCAGGTCATGATCTCAGGGTCCTGGGATCGAGTCCCGCATCGGGTTCCCTGCTCAGTGCAGAGCCTGCTTCTCCCTCTCCCTCTGCCACTCCCTCTGCTTGTGCTCTTCTGTCTGTCTCTCTGTCAAATAAATAAATAAAATCTTTCAAAAAAAAAAAGGCCTTACAGTGGCCAGCAAAGCCGTGTGCGCGCAGCTGCCCTGCTGGCTCTTCAGTCATCTCCTCGGCCTCCATGGCCTTGGGTTGTTTCTAGAACACGCGACGCACGCTCACCTGGGCCTGTGCACTTGTGCTTCTGTCTGGAACTGTCCCCAGATTCCTGTGACTCACATCTTGTTTCCCTGGAATCTTGTCAGCATCCTTTCCTGATGTGTAAAATACCATGTCATTGGATACCATTTGCTTCATCTCCTTTTTGTCAGGCACTTAGGACCACTTAGAACTTGCTGTATAATTGTTTAGTTGGGTTTTTTCTTTGACTTTCTCCATTAGAATGTCCACTTCAGGGGAACAGGACCTTTGGTTTGTTTAATAATGTCTCCCTGGCTAATATGCAGCTAACAGGGGGCGTCTGGGTGGCTCAGTTGGTTGAAAGTCTGAATCTTGACTTGGCTTGGGTCATGATCTCAGGGTCCTGGGATCGAGCCCAGCATAGGGCTCTGCACTGGGCGTGGAGCCTGCTTGAGATTCTCTCCCTCTGCCCCCACTTGTGCATGCATGTGTGTGCTCTTTAAAACAAATAAAATCTTAAAAATAATAAAAAGAAATAAAATGCATCTGACGTGTAGTTGTCAGTTTGTTGAATTAGTGCCTGATGAGCCTTCCAAGGTGCGTTTACCAGTGCAAGTTAAAGAACAGGTACCTTGGGCATGTGTTACAGAAGGTTGGTCATTGTCGGAGGAAGGGAAGTTAGCGCGGAAGCAGCGTATGGCTCATTTTGAGCTTAGGGTAATGCTTTGAGGGGGCCTGCACAAATGGGTACACCACAAAAATGTACAGAATTAGTAGACACCCTTTTTTTAACCTAAGTTGAACTGTACCATACATAAAAGTAAAGCTGGATGAATTACCACAAAGTGAACACACTGGGCACCAACCTTAAATAGTTTTTAACACCCGAGAGAATGAGAGGATTCACAGTAATCTGCCCCACGATAGTCCCTGAGGACGCCCCTGGGGCTCACTGTCCAGCGTGGTAAGTGCTAGCCACGTGTGGCTCTTGAACATTGAAAATGCGGTTAGTGTGGCTCTTGAACATTCAAAATGTGGTTAGTGTAAATGAGGGACTGAATTTTTTTTTTTTTTATTTTTATTTTTCCAAAGATTTTTATCCATTTATTAGAGAGAGAGCGCACAAGCAGGGGGAGCAGCGGGGCAGAGGGAGAGGGAGAAGTGGGCTTCCCGCCGAGCAGGGAGCCTGTTGTGGGACTCGATCCCAGGACCCTGGGATCATGACCTGAGCCGAAGGCAGACGCTTAACGACTGAGCCACCCAGGTGCCCTAATCATCTGTTTTTAGAGAACATTATTGCAAAGGCTAAGGAAACAGCTTGACTCTTACGTTGAATCATACTTTTTTATGGCTTTCAAAGCAGCTCTGTAGTCCTGTTTAATTTAGTGATTCATTAGACATCACGTGAAGACCCACTGGTGAAAGGCTCGGTGAGAAGTACAAGATGAACGTTAGTGTTTCATCTCTAGAAGCTCACAGTTCCGTGAAAGACACAGAAGTGCTCACATACAAGGCAGATCATGGCAGGCTATCCTGCACTTGCAAATTCAGTGTTCTGGGAGTGTGAGTAAGAGGTTAATTCTAACTGGAGGAGTCTGGAAAGGAAGT
Organism: Neomonachus schauinslandi; assembly: GCF_002201575.2. Classification (NCBI taxonomy): domain Eukaryota; kingdom Metazoa; phylum Chordata; class Mammalia; order Carnivora; family Phocidae; genus Neomonachus; species Neomonachus schauinslandi. The sequence goes on from NC_058408.1 coordinate 67,712,287, forward strand.
TTTCACGTGCGGGATAGAAACTGAGCTTTCAGCTGCAGAAAAGAAGGCCGATCCGCAGCAAAGACCATGCCTGAGCACGGAGGTTGGGCATAGGTGCCAGTGCCCGGCCGGGAATGCTTTATTTTCAGTCATGCCCGTGTTGAAGGAAACATCACTGGTATTGTGATGTCAAGCAAGGCATGTTGAGATTTCTTTTCTTTCCAGGATCCCAAAGATGCTTCTCTTCTGGAGTGTAGTGAAAAAAGGAAAGTCAGGCTGAAGAGCAAAGGAAGCAAAAGGAAGAAAGACCTTCAGGAAGCAGATGGAGAAATAGAAGCTGTCCTGCAGCAGAAAGGTGAGCTGCGAGTCCTGGGGGCTGGGGCGGGGAGGTGGGGGGGTGGGATGGGCTTCGGGAGCGGCGTGCTCCGTTCCAGCCCTTGTGCTCGGGGTACCTGCCATGTGCAGTGATGTCTATAAGAAAAGCCTTCAGTGACCCATAGACCTCGGTTTGCTGAGACATTATTCAATAGAACTCTGAATTACTACTGAATCACTAATGTTTCCTTCTCCTCTTTTGTGTACCAGCTAAAGCCAAGGGGCTAGAGTTACAGGTCTCCAAGGTGAAGTTTGAAGATGTTGGAGGCAATGATACGACGTTAAAGGTTAGTTTGAGTGCAGAATTTACTCAGATGAGCTTATTGCCGCTTTGTTTCTGGTAGGAACTGGGGGTGGAAAGGAGCCTGGGTGAGGGGAGAAGGGCAACCCTGGCTTGTACCTTCAGGGTGCTGAGGGGTAAAGGAAGAGTAGCACCTTCCACTTTTCCACCACGGGGATCATGGTGTGTGGAAGATGCGTGCTTTGTGGGTGATACTGCTTTAGCAGAAGTGAGTGACGGTTACTGTTTACTGAGCGTCTGCTCTGTTCCAGTTAACCACGAGTCGCGTCTGCGAGGCTGTGAGGTAGATGTTATGACAGCTGGGAGAAGGGGTGCGGAGAGGTTCCTGCTGGAGTCCGTTAGGCACCAGAGCTGGGCTTCAGACCGGGCTTCCAGCTTGCCAAAAGAATAGACTTTCCTTCCACGCGGATTCTTTCTCCTCTTGGGCCGAGAAAGACTTCTTTCCTGTCCGTTCCCTCCAGGAGGTGTGCAAGATGCTCATCCACATGCGTCACCCCGAGGTGTACCACCATCTGGGCGCCACCCCGCCGCGCGGAGTCCTCCTTCACGGGCCGCCAGGCTGCGGGAAGACGTTGCTCGCACATGCCGTTGCCGGGGTGAGGTTTGCCCGCATGCCTTTGCTTCGGTTGCTTTTGTTCCGTGTGTCCTTGTTCCTCTTCGGTCAGCTTGAACCAGACGTGGCATATTCTCCGGAGGACCGGCCCCTCTGCATTTCTACCCATCCTGCTGCCGTTCATGAGATGCTGTTGCTTCAGAGCAGTCAGTTATTTAGACGGCAGGGGCTGGGTGGGAAGCAAGGTGATGGGGCCTAAACACCCTTCTTGCAGCACGCAGTTTGTTTCAGTTACTTCTCTTTCCCTTTAAGCCAGTGGTTCTCAGAAGCAGTAAATGAGAAAACTAAGGATTGTATTGTTTTTTCCAGAACTAAATTTACTCAAAATTTCTATTCGAGTCATATTCTTATACTTTTTTTTTTTAGATTTTTTTTTCTTAATTTTTAAATAATCTTTACACCCAGCGTGGGGCTCAAACTCATGACCCCGAGATCAGGAGTCACATACTCACTGACTGAGTCAGCCAGGCGCCCCATGTTCTTGTACTGTTTAGTGTGAAAATAGCCTTTCTAAAATGGTGATCATACTTAGGTGGCAAAATGAAAAGGTAGCCATCTTATTTTTGTCCTATCAGATTTTTCAGAAACTGTGTTGGGTGGTAAAATGCACAACGTCTGAGTGACTACAGTTTGAAGAATAGTGTTTTATACCAGTGACGAATAGGTTAGTGCTCTGTGCAGGGAGCTCGTTCTTACAGGAGAACTAATGGATTTGCCTCATTGGTTCCTTTGTTGAGTAAACGGTCGTGTGACCGCCGCATGGCAGACGTTGAAACAGGGATGAGTGCAGCAAACTCAGTCTCGTAGGAGAGGCCGCGTGAGGCAGCCATCACCCAAGCAAACGACCGCAGTCACGGCAGTCACGAGTGGGGGACTCGGGGTGCAGCACGCGGGCGGTGTCTCTGTGGGACTCCCGTGGCTGACACGGTGATTTTCAGAACAGGTAGGAGTAGAACGAGCAGGCTGGATGCCGTGTGTGCCACGGGTGGGGCATGGGGCGGGGGGCGGCAGTGGCACTTGCCCCTCCTTCACTTCGGGAACCTGTCTTCTGAAGGATACCAGGCTCCTTCCCTGGGGGCCTGGTGACACGTGCCAGTCGGGCCAGTGGGACACAACTGTGTCACGACCCCTCCGATCCTTTCCAGCAGAGAAATAACTGGAATTGTTCTGGCTCAGTCTAAGCAGGGGGAGCCTATCTCTGGAGAGTCAAGACCCTTTACTCCGAAGAGTTGACAAACGGGGTTGCACAGTGCCTTCAGTAAAGTAAAAACAAGTGGCCGGGGCGCCTGGGGGGCTCAGTCGGTGACGTGTCTGTCTTCGGCTCATGTCATGATCTCAGGGTCCTGGGATCAAGACCTAAAACCGTAGATTTTTAAATAATGTTTCTCATCAGACCAACACAAAAAGATGAAGTTTCTCAGAAAATTGGGCATTTAAAGAATGAAATTTTGAGGGGTGCCCCGGGTGGTCAGTTGAGTGTCTGCCTTCGGCTCAGGTCATGATCCCAGGCTCCTGTGATTGAGCCCCTCATCGGGCTCCCTGCTCAGTCTGCTTCTCCCTCTCCCTCTGCCTTCCACTACCTCTGTTTGTGCTCTCTCTCTCTCTCTCTCTCTCTCTGTCAAATAAATAAAATCTTAAAAAAATATATTTAAAAAACATAAAATTTTGAGAGAGGGACTGAATGAGGAACAGATAGGGAAGATAAATTCTGACAATGTGGTGATTCTTTCACGTATTTCTATCCAGGAACTGGACCTCCCGATTCTGAAGGTAGCTGCCACAGAGATTGTGTCCGGAGTATCTGGGGAGTCTGAGCAGAAGCTGAGGGAGCTGTTTGAGCAGGCCGTGGTGAGTCCGACCCACATCGGGTCGTCGAGTCACCTGTGGTTATGACAGAGAACTCGCGATGGCTAAATACTTAAAGTAGATGCACGGTACAGACTGTTGGCCAAATTAATCTGTTGAATCTGCTGTCAGGCAGAACTGTAATTGGCAAGGAGTTCCGGGTTGTCATAGCCACTGGGTATATGTTGAAAATAGATTATCCTGGTGGTATTTCCTTTCACTTTTACTTCCCCCAAATTAAGTTTAGCAAATAGCTTGTAAGTTGTGTGAAAATTGTTCATCTTTAGGATTATCACATTATAAAAGTAGCCATAGAAATGCCAGGATAAACTCTTCTCTGTTTGCCTAATTGAACCAGTGAAAAGAAAATCCTGTTAACAGAGAAATTACAGATCGGATTTTATCCTAACTGTAAATCCTGCTGTTAAAACGTGAATGACAGCAGATGCTCAGTAAACACAGGGTCTGCCCCTCTCTACCAGTCCCTATTACCTGATGGAACAGAGCACGCTTGGGTGTGTGGGTCAGAGAACAAAAAACGGTCCAAGCGGATCACGTGGTTCTTTGTTGAGAACTGTAGGCTTTCCTCCGGCTGAATTCTGATGACCATCACTTACTTTCTTACTCTTTTTCTCACTGAGTTTTTCTGGTCCTGGGCAGATACTGTTGTCCTCGCCCCCGAGACCTTTGCTGTCTGTGACCTGACTCCGTACCTGGGTGCTGTCTGTAGCAGTCCTCGCTGCTCCCGTGCCCGAGTCGTCACCGGGAGGATTGGGAAGCGAGCCGGCTAGTGATGGGCCAGATCTTCCCTATAAATTGCCGTGGTCCCCGTGGTGTTGAGACACCTTAGCTGGGCTGAGAGTCTGACCCTTAGCTTGATCAGTGTCACTGAAGAACTAGGAATGAGCGTGCTGGTGATTGCATCTCTCGATATTTTTATTTAAATTTTTCATGTTAACTGATCTTCCTCTCTTTTTGTTTGTTTTTATTGTGGTAAAACATGTTAAACTTGCCATTTTAAACATTTTTAAGAGTACAGTTCTGTGATTGTAGTAAGACACTCACGCGTTGTGTGACTGTCACCCCCAGCATCTCCCCAGCCTGAACGCATGCTCTCGGGCCACCGACCTGCGCCTTCCCTCCCCAGCCCCCGGCCGCCGTGGCTCTGCTCCCGGCAGTTGGTGCTTCTGTCTGAACCTCCTGTCTCCACTCTGTCCAGTCTGCGCCTTGAAGAACACGCACGGGGAGGGTGCTCGTCGTCCACACAGCGTACCAGGGACTCCCCTCCCTCCCTTCCTCAGCGCGGTCCTCACGGCCGCTGCTGGTTCTCTGGCTCAGCGTGTGCTCACTCACTGGTCGTACCTCGTAGCATCGAGGATATGCCTCGTTGATGAAAGAATTTCAGTGACTTGCTCACCACAAAGCACGGGTGGATGAGAGGGTTGGAAGCGTGGTAGCCTGTGTGCAGTCTCTCCCCGCCCTCTGTGCAGCATCTTAAGTCCGATGAAAGCAGAAGTGATAACGCCAGGAACTGCCTTCTTGAGTGCTGCTCGTTTGCTGAACGACCCGCGGATTCCAGGATTCTTTAAAACATACAGACTGAACTATGCTGCAGTGTGGGGAATGTCTTTATGATTGTCTTCTGTGATACTTTTATTTCCAGTCAAACGCACCCTGTGTCCTTTTTATTGATGAAATTGATGCTATTACCCCCAAGAGAGAAGTTGCTTCAAAAGACATGGAACGAAGAATTGTAGCCCAGCTCCTCACCTGCATGGATGGTCAGTTTAAAATAATTCATTTTCAGATAATAAATTGTGGGGTTTTTTAATAGTGTAAGTAACGTGAGGATATGAGACATTTGGGTAGAATAACACTGAGAGTAAAAAATCCTTTTCCTAAAAGATTGTCTTGTTAATTTTTTGGAGTACATCTTATGGTTATTTTAATGCGTTTATACATACACACAAGCACTAACATTGTTTTGCTTCTTACAATGCTGTGATTGCACCATTCACATTGTTCTGTGACTTGCTTTGTGTATCTTAATGCTCCTTCTTGGAAACGTGGCTGTTTTAATGCATTTAAATTTACCTTTTAACTGCTGTCTGGTATTCTTTTTTTTTTTTTTAACTAAGGTATAATGTATTATTTGTTTCAGAGGTACAGGTCTGTGATTCATCCGTCTTGCACAATTCACAGCACTCACCATAAGCACATACCCTCCCCAATGTCCATCACCCAGCCACCCCATGCCTCCCACCCCCGCTCCACTCCAGCAACCCTCAGTTTGTTTCCTGAAATTAAGAGTCTCTTATGGTTTGTCTCCCTCTCTGGTTTCGTCTTGCTTCATTTTTTCCTCCCTTCCCCTATGATCCTCTGTCTTGTTTCTCAAATTCCTCATGTGCTACGTGGTATTCTTTAGGACAGGTTTATTATATTGAACATAAGCATTCCCATTTTGATAAATGTTTAAGTTGTTTTGTTTTTTGCTTTACAAGAAGCTGTAGGGAATCTCCTAAGTGGGCCTGTTTGGTGCATACATATTTTTCTAGGATAAATACTAAAAATTAAGGTGATGGTTAAGGGTTATACACTTTAAATTTTGTGGGAAATGGCAAACTGACTTCAGAAGGGTTTGCAGTGTGCACTTCCCCATCCTCTGAGACGCCCTGTGTCCAGGTCCCTCCATGACCCCGACTGTCACCGTATTCTCATGATTGATAGGTTGGTGGTGATGATGGAGATCTCACCTTGTTCTTCTTTGCATTTCCCTGTTTTCACTGGAGGTTGATCGTCTTTCCATATTTCTTGACTATGTGTATCACTCCAAATCCCTTTCTCAGCCTGTGCTGTGTTACTGAATTTTTTAAAATTGGTTTGAAGGAATATTTTAGTTTGTTATGGAAGCAGATTCCTTGTTAAATGTATCGCATTTATTTCCTCCCAGTCTGTAACTTATTTTTCAGTTTTGTTCATTCGTTTTTAGATAGAAATTTGGAGGGAAGGTAGATACACTTTTGGAACTAAATCCTGCCTCTGGTGAAATACTGTGGGGTTTCCGTACACAAGATAATTTGAAGTAGGACAGGTTTTGGGCTCCTTGTGGTGCTGGTTGCAGGTTGCTTATTCTGCTCCTTTATTTTCCCGTAGTAAAGTTTTCTTGCCATGCTTTGAGGTCTCTGTTCTGAATTACCATATCGAAGCTACAGTGTTACCCGTTATAAGATACGTGGTTCTCTAAGAAGGAGAGAGACACCAGCAGTCATACTGAGACACGGTGCCTATCCCATGATGGTAGAAGCATTCTGATTTCAGAGATTTTACAATGTGGAAGAAAGGAACAAACACAGGGACTAGGCAGATTACCCATTACTAGAGCTTTACTGAAAGTTGGGGTTAGTTGGGGTTTCCAGTGTGTGTGTGTGTGTGTTTTAGGGTCCCCTCTGCGAACAGGACAGAGAAAACATTCAGCAGTTCAGCGGACACAGTCATGCCCCAAGTAGTCTGTCCCAGGTGGTGGTTTTTCCCCTCCAGTTTGAGAATTTTTTAAAAAATATTAATTCAGAGTTTAACAAATTTGAATTTTAATAATTTGAAACTTTTAAGTAAATTATTTTAAACAAGGTAACAAGGAGACCACTGAAGACTAATTTTACCTAATTTCAGAAACTTAAACTTGGGCATAACTCTAATTATTAAGAGCTGGAAAGCATCTTAAAATATTATCTTGTCCATGAGGAAAGCGATGAACAGTGAGCCAGGACCTGTATTCAGTGGATCATTGGCAGAGCCTGGGCTAGGCTCCAGATGTCTACACACACATATATGGCTGATGGGCTGTCTGCAAATGCGTGCTTTGTTTAGGAGACCTGGTGCCCCACAGACAGGTTTTGTTCTGTGTAGAAAGAAAGACGACTTTGCTTTTTCCATAATATTCCAAAATTCAAACTTGTGGCTAATGTAATGTCAGTTTAACATGATCATATCATATTGGGGAAGAGGGAGAAGAAGAATGGGATTTATCTTGAAGTCACTGGCAGGAGATGCCAGCCAGTCCTAGGTGAGGTCTGATTTTTTATCTTTCATGCGTCAGGAAAAAATAGCATTTAACATAAGCGCTTCCGTTGCTGACTGTTGATTTCCTGTGGAAAGGTATTTTTCATGCCTGAAGATTTCACAGTTTTCCATGACTGTTCTCATTGAATTCTGTTACTGACCCCCGATAAGCTCAGAGTTCACCGAGACCACAGTGTCTGAGTGACCCAACCTGGAAGAAGGAAGCGCCCCTGGTCGCGGCTGTAGCTGTGGGTATTGGAGCCACGTGAGCCCGCCGGGGAGCAGCTCTGGCCCCGTCCCTGCCCTGGTGCAGGGCGCTCGGCGTAGCCAGAACGGCCTCACGGGAAGCACGTGTGCGGCTCATGATTACAAGGTGCCACCTCTTTTTCTTAGAGTGTTCGAGTTCAGTGGCCTCTCCTATCATGAATCTCTTCTTTGAGCTTTTATGCAGTTTTCAGAAAGTATTTAAGAGCCCTCTTGTCTCACTCAAGCCAAAATTTATCAAAGGAGTAGTCACTGTCAGCTAAGTGCAGGCTTGTGTTTCCGGTTTACACCACACCCTGTCCCTACTCGTCTGTCCCCGACATTTTACTGAGGCTAATCCTGTGACAGTCGTGGGGGAACCTCTCGTGGCCGCATCTGGTGGCTTTCAGCGCTCATCTGTCCGAACCTCTGTTCTTTAGTTTCCTCGTCTCTAAACCTACCTGTTACAGGGGTGGCGGGGGTTGGCCAAGGGACCAACTGCACCCTAGCGCCTGGCACGCAGCGAGCCTCCGGTGAGCGTCAGCACAGTGGTTCTCGAGAGCCTTCATGCCCATCGACCACCTCGTCCTGGGCGTTGTTGGCACGCGTGGCTTGAGTGCCAGTGCCCTCTTTGTGTCCTTGCTCTGGCTCTGCGGCAGCTCCTAGCCGTTCTCCTGTCCCTTAGACAGAGGCGGCCTGTAGGGCTTCCCACTTGCCCTTCTCGTCTTGCCTTCTGCCTGATGAGCAGCTCTTTAGGAAACAAGAATGCATCCGTAACCTCGATTTCTGATCAGTGTCACACTCCTCTTCCCGGCTGCCTGCCGGGTACCCCACGCTCTGTGTGCCCGGGCCAGACCCATTTCCCCTTTCTGTCCCTCTGCCCTCCTGTTTGCGTGCTCTCCACAGCATCACCTCCCTGCTTGTCCAGACCTTAGTGCTCCTGGTCTCTCCCCTCCCCTGGCCCTTCACACCTTCCTCGGGGAATGATTTAGTGCCCTGGGCTGCATTTGAAGCCTCGCCCTGCAGCTGGGCCTCTCCTGCTTCTTCCCCGCATTCCTGCCTTATTGTGTCCTTTGTCCCCTGATGGCTGCTATCAAATCACACTGAGCTCTGCTCCCCTCTGTTCCTCTCTACTTTTAGAATTGTCTTTCCAACACACACACATCTTCTGAGAAAAACCTTTCCTGGCCTCCTGTGGGCTAAGGAATATTCTACAGATTCCTCATGACCCAGCCATTAAGGTACTGAATTAGCATCCTCCTACCTTGTTACTGTTACCTGTGGGGAGTGTGACCTCAGACCTCAGGTCAGACCTCTGCTGCCCCCCCCCACCCGGCTCAGTGGAAAGAAGTAAGACTGGAAGGAGACCTGCTGGGACCTGCATTCTGCCATTCCTAAAACTGTCTCTAGATGACGCCAGAGCAATGGAAGACTATAGGTGCACACCTCCCCCACCCCCGCCATGTCCATGCCCCTTGGCTCTTTGGAGACCTGCACTGCGCGTTCTCTCCCAGACTCCCCGCTGCTGGGCGGCCCCCCTCTCTGAGCCCGCCACACACGTGTGTGCCTCTGCTGTCCCTCCCAGCCTCTGTTCATGCACAGCTTCATTAATGTGGACCTGCTTATGAATATCCTACTCCTCCTTCAAGGCTTTCCCTGAATGTGCCCGTGAATCCATGCTCTCTTCTGTTGTCTCACTATGACGCTCTATTTATACCCGTCGCCATGCGTCACAAGATTTGTTTGGTGGGTTTTTCAATAGACTGCAAGCTGCTTGAGGACGAAGTGTGTATTTATTCTCCTTGCGTCTTTCACGTAATGGATAATTAGTAAATGTTAGCTTTCTATGTGTATTGACGTCCAAACATGTACTACTCTCTAACCACTCACAAGACTTACATAAGCACCGTTGTCTGCCATCCTGGTGTCTTGGTCACCGCTCACCCTGTATCTGCTTCTTACCAGATCTGAATACCATGGCCACGACGGCCCGGGTCCTCGTCATTGGAGCCACCAACCGACCGGACGCCTTAGACCCTGCTTTGAGACGTGCAGGAAGGTTCGACCGAGAGATATGCCTCGGGATCCCAGACGAAGCCTCCAGGGAAAGGTACGCTCTTGAAAGATGAAGTTTGTGCGTTGCTGTGTCATCTGAACTGAATGCTTTGGAAACGAGGGCTGAGAAGTACCACATAGTTTCTTTCTTTGTTCTTGTGCCAGTAATGTTGGTTTGGAACCCACAGCTGGTGTCACTCAGTCGGCTGATCAGCTGAGGGATAGCGTGGGGAGCCGTGGAGCCGAGCCGTGCTCCCTGGCCCACATGGAGGTTACATCGAACTTTCACCTGTTGCGTTAACCTGCTTAAGACACAGGTGTCATGACAAAAGGCAGCCAGAGAGCTGAAAGCTGTGTGTGTTTGTTGCAGGACCAGCCTGTCCTAGTAGGTGGGGTCGAGTGTCCGTAGAGCAAAGAAAGCTCCACCAGTATGTCAGTAAGCAAAGACCACCCGGGAGGCACCGGTGAGGCTGAGGAGCGGAAATCTAGCAGAGAGGTCTGCTGGCCCACCCCGGCTCAGTGGATACATGGTGGCTTTTGGCTCAGGGTTCGTGACGCCAGTGTCAGCATCTGTGGTCCCCAGCAGCTTTCAGGAAGAGTGGTGTGTAGTGCGAGGAGACAGTCATGGGCTGGCGAGGGAGCTGCAGAGAAGGGGAGGCTCAGGGGATGCAGGACAGAGAAGTGCTCATTAGGCACGTGGGTGGGAGAGGCGGTGGGGAGAAGGCATTATCCTTCCTCTTTCCCGGCACGTAAGTCCTTCAGCTTTGGATTGTCGGCCAGTTTCTTCTTCCGTTGCCGTAGCCACAGTCGAGCACGTGCTGATTGTGTTCCCACACGCGTGGTCTTGCACAGTCACTTAGCCATTTAGGTTCGTCCACTCATGTTTAAACCCGTAGCACAGTGATATTTAACATTTCCGTGGTTAGTATTTATTCAGCAAACAGGTTGAGCATACGGCGTGTGCACATACCACTGTGGAGGGCGATACGACGAACGCAGAGAAGTAGGAGTCCTTGCTTTCAGGACGCATATGGTCCAGTAAGAGTTCTAGAAGTCAGGACTGTGTTCTTCCTCAAGCCTTTGTTTTGTCCAGAGCCCAAACAACATGGAGACATAGACAGAGCGGGGCCCATCTTTGCTGCTGGATAAAATCCTCTGTTCATCTGCCCAGTGTCCCTCATCGACAGAGTCCTTAAGGGCTTTTGTTGGTGGTTGTATTTTGAAAAATTTGAAGCCTACAGAAAAGTTAAAAGAGTAGTATGGTTAGTGTCTGTAAGCCCTTCAGCTGGATTTACCCCTCGCTAGCACTGTCCACACTTTCTTCAGCCTCTGGAGAAAATTATTTGTGTGCGTGTGTACCTTTTTATTTGCCAAGCCATTTGAAGGATGGTTGAAGACATGATGACACTTTAACCGTAAGTCCTCCTCCAACGTGACTGTCATTCTATGTCACACCATTCCAGGAAATTTAATACTGATGCAATAATACTATCTCAACGTACAGTCTGTTCTGATTTTCCAGTTGCCCCCAGGATGTCCCTGTGTAGTTGTTTGTGTAGTTTTGTGTTTCATCTAGAATCCACTCCGGGATCGAACCTGGCTGAGTCCACGTGACCCTGTAACCTCAGCCTGCCTCCTTGGGGAGGAAGCGCTTTCATGACGGTGGTGTTTTCCAGGTGCTGTGAAATTTGAACACTCCTGATTGTTGCCTCCTGGTGACAGTCAGGTTAGATGCTTTGGCAAGAATACGGCCTCGGGCGCCTGGGTGGCTCAGTTGGTTAAGCGACTGCCTTCGGCTCAGGTCATGATCCTGGAGTCCCGGGATCGAGTCCCGCATCGGGCTCCCTGCTCGGCAGGGAGTCTGCTTCTCCCTCTGACCCTCCTCCCTCTC
>NC_058408.1:67728647-67779863 GCF_002201575.2 Neomonachus schauinslandi
GGGGGAGCGTGGATAGGGCACATTGGGGGTTGCCTGGTGGGGGGAGCGTGGATAGAGCACAGCTGGGGGGGTGCCTGGTTGGGGGAGCATGGATAGGGCACAGCTGGGGGGGTGCCCAATGCAGGGAGCATGGAGAGAGCACAGCTGGAGTAATCAGACATTTATCAAGTAGAGCCAGTCAGGTGCATTTCTTGGCAGAAGGAATGAGTGAAGGTGGGGGCTGTGATTAAACAGGAGGGAATATTCCTAGGTTTCTGATTTAAGCATCTGTGCTCCTGGTTTTCTCTGAGGGGATAGGAAATCCTGGAGATAAGCCAGTGTTAGAAGAGGATTTAGGGAGGATGAAGCAGATTGGGGCAGTTGAGCTAGACGTGCCTACAGGCTGTCCAAGTAGAGATGTCAGCTTGGCAATTGGATGAGTCTGGAGCTCTGAGGAAGTAAAAATTGGAGAATCATCAGCATATTGAAGGCAGCTGAAGTTCTGAGAGTTGAGCGGATTGGCCGGAGCACGAGGAGCAGAGGTCAGAGGTCCTGGGGCAGGCTGAGGGGACAGAGGGAGCCGGAGTGCTGGGAAAGGAGAATGTTTGTAATGGGAGCGAGGGAAGCAAGTGCTCCCTGCAGGAGGGCAGGGCCGGAGCACCTTTGCTGGAATCGGAGCACCTTTGCTGGAATCGGAGCACCTTGCGGTCCCAGTGACCTGAGCCGAAAGCCCTGTGAGTGGACTGATCGGGCAGCATCCCGGTGGGTCGAGTGGTTGAGTGAGTGGGAAGAGAAGGAGTAACCGAGCGGACTTCCACAATTCCCTGAAGGGAGGTTTGGCTGCGAAGGGGGAGAGGGAGGTAGTGGCTGCGCGAGGGGGATATTGGGGTGTCCGGGGGGGATAGGATAGGAGAAACCAGAATGCCTTGGAATGCTGTGGGAAGGAGGGAGTGAGAGGAATGGGGAATGGGAACCCAGGGGTGCTGGCCGGGGTGCTTCTGTTGGAGCAGCAGCGGAGGGAAGGGGGTGCAGGCCAGGGGGCTAGTCGCTGGGGTACTTGGAAAATGGCATTTTCTCCATGAATCAAGCCATGAGATCGTCTGATGAAAGTCAGGCACGTGACCGATAGAGGCTGAAGGAGGATGAAGGTCTGAAATGATGTTCTTGGATGATTTGAGATGAGCCGGCTAGGGTAATGGGATTTTCAGGCAGTGTTTAGGATTGGGGTGTAGAATGGCACCAGTAGGCCTGGTCTGGGGGTTTCTTTCCCAGAGTAATGCTAAACAGTCTAGGTTCAGGCAAGGAGGGAGCCGAGATTTAGAATTTAAGAAAGAAAATAGAGGCCCTGGGGTCTGAGTTGTACAAAGAGGAGCACCTGATGAGGGGCGAGCTCAGGTATCCGTTGAGGTCCAGAGCAGGTGCTCGGGAGACGGTGGACCGAGCGCAGGGTGCTCGGGCATGTGGTCTCAGGTAGAGCCAGCTCGGCCGCACGTCTCTGTGCCTTTTCCTGGATAGCTGACATTTTCTAGCTTTCGCTTGTTTACCTGTAATAAAGGAATAATGATACCAGTGCCTCATTCCATCTGTAAGACGGTAACGGTTTACCAGAACTTTGAAAAGGCTTCTTGTAAGGACTGCATTAACGTACCTAGCACAGCTTCCGACACAGGAATTCTAAGGTAGCTGCTGATGTCTTCCTCAACTTTAAAAGCATTTCGTTATGGAAAATTCCAGTGTACATGAAGCAGTCTGGTATAATCGTTCCAGTTTCTGTTGCTGCAGAAAGAACCACTGAAAAATTTAGTGGCTTTCAACAACGTATCATTGTCTCTCACAAGTCCCCTGGGTAAAGAATTTGGGTTCATCTCAGGGTGTTGTATGGTTGCAGAGACGGTAGCTGGAGCTCCGAGCTGCTGGGCTGGGCTTATCTATGCACCTGTCTGTCCGATTTGGCTCTGCTGTCTGTGTGTCTGTCCCCTCCTCCCCTCCTCCCCTGTCCGTGTGGCACCCTTCACGGGACCCTGTGGGCTTCTCAGAGCCGGGGGGCCTCGGGGCTGTATGGTTCATGCTGGGCAGTCCGGCAGCCTCTGTTCCCACTGTCCTGTGCTGTTGACCAGCCACAGAGGTCGGCCCAGACTCGAGGAGAGGGGCTGGAGACCCCACCTCCCGGTGAGAGGACACTCAGGAATGTACAGACATGCTTTAAAACCCTCAAAACAGTGAACCCCAGGTTCAAACAGTTATCACCATTTCAGTCTTGTTCTATCCCCCACTTTTTTTTTTCCCCTGGAGCGTTTTAAAGATTTTTTTTTTTAATTTATTTATTCATGAGAGAGAGAGAGGCAGAGGCAGAGGGAGAAGCAGGCTCCCCACGAAGCAGGGAGCCCGATGTGGGACTCGATCCCAGGACCCTGGGATCATGACCTGAGCCGAAGGCAGACGCTTAACCGACTGAGCCACCCAGGCATCCCATCTCCTGGAGCGTTTTAAAAGCAAAGTCCAGGCACTGTGTCATTCCAACTATAAATACTCCAGTGTCTAATGAAAGACTTTTTTTTTTTTTTTAAGATTTTATTTATTTGACAGAGAGAGACACAGCGAGAGAGGGCACACAAGCAGGGTAAGTGGGAGAGGGAGAAGCAGGCTTCCCGCAGAGCAGGGAGCCCGATGCGGGGCTCGATCCCAGGACCCTGGGACCATGACCTGGGCCGAAGGCAGACGCCTAACAACTGAGCCACTCAGGCGCCCCTAATGAAAGACTTTTTATATAACATCCATGCAGTGCCATTATATACCTCACAAATATTTCTTTAATGTGTCTGATATCCGAACCATAGCCGCAGGTTTGTACTGTATAATCGTATCGTGAATTTGGAGCATAACCGTATTTAGCATTTTCATTTCTCCTCTGTATAAATATTGTTCCCTGCTGACCCAAGTCCTGTATCAGGATCATATGACCTTTTTTCACCATTTTAACTGTTCTGGAATTCATAATTGCTGTATTGTTTTCATTTGCTAACCCTCTTGCGACTTCTTTACATTCTCTGTTTCCTCCGCGTCTGCATGCGTGTGTGTTCTGGTCTGTCCTGTGCCTTGTGTCGCAAGGAGAGGCAGTGAGGAGCATCATGGGCACAGTCTGAGCAACAGTGCCTGCTGTGCTGGGAGTCCTGACGATGGATTGAGCAGTATCATTTCCTGTGGGTGCTTTCCTCTAGTGGCCGACCGTGGCCGATGGGACATTTGCGGTGTGAGCGGGTTTGTTGAAGCCTGAGTGTCACTATAAAGCAGTCAGACGACCAGCTAACATTTTAGCTAGAGAACTCCATGTGTCCATTTCGTAGATGCTTTTTCTTGAGTCACTTCAGGTTTTTCAGAAGCAGACAGCACCGCGGGCCGCAGGTCTAGCTGCTATAGCTGCTGGACTCCTGACACGGGCAGGGAAGGAGTGCGGGATTGCACACCCCGGTTTCCTGGTGGAGGGGCTTGCAGTCGTCCGCACACCCGGACCTCCCCTCTCCTGCCTCAGGCTTGGTGGGCAGCACACTCTGGGGATCCTGCTGACTGAGGGCGTGCAGAGGATGTGGGGTCTTAGTGCTTCTCATGCAGGCTGTCCAGAACTTGCTGGTTTTGGGGCTCCTCTGTGGCCCCCGTTTCTGCCGCCCAGCACTTGGATGCTTCCAGTCCCCACTCTTTGGGGTTCACCAGACAAATCTCCTCCCTCCTCATTAGTGCACCTCTCCGAGGAAGGTTAATCTGACTTTGTCTCCTCTCCTACATCATTTATCATCCACTTCGTTTCTTTATAAATGGCGGTTCGAGAGTACGGGCAGTCAAGCATCGCTTGGCCTGTGCTGATATAAATAAATGACTGAATAAAGAAGTAAGAGGCAAGTCTCTGGTGCAGAAGAATTCTGGATGATTTATGTGGATGCACCTCCCTGAAGGAGTGGAGTCTAACTCCCTACTCCTCGAATGCGAGCTGGGCGTAGTGACTTATTTCCATAGAGTACAGTGTGGAAGCGGGAAGGACCAACCTCACAGCAGAGACCCTGCCAAACACGGCATCCAGCCTGCTGGTTGGGGTTGTGGTGAGGGGCGCGAACAGTGCTCCGTCTCTGCGCTCTTCTTCCCGAAAACACGTTAACTTAGTCTAATCACCATAAAAATATCAGACTAATCCCATTGAGGGGTCCTCTACAAAATTCTGGGCCAGTAATCCTCAGAATTGCCCATAGTAGTAGGAGACGGGTGTGGGGTATATGGAACTCTGTACTGTCTTTGCAATAATTCTGTAAATCTAAAACTTCCAAAATAAAAGGTGTATTTTTTTTTTTTAAGATTTTATTTATTTATTTGACAGAGAGAGAGACAGCGAGAGCAGGAACACAAGCAGGGGGAGTGGGAGAGGGAGAAGCAGGCTTCCTGCCGAGCAGGGAGCCCAATGTGGGACTCGATCCCAGGACCCTGGGATCATGACCTGAGCCGAAGGCAGACGCTTAACAACTGAGCCGCCCAGGCGCCCAAAAGGTGTATTTTTTAAAGATGAGTTAAAATTCATCCTATTTATAGTTAAATACAGCATTAAACCTGCATCATTTATTCTGGGAACCCCTACTGTTTGAATCTCTTCTAGGGGATTTTTGGGGCATCAGCTAGAGTTGACACAGAGAGACCCGTGTCGGAGGGCCTTTCTCTTCTTAGGTAGTAAGACGTGTAAGCAAGCATCAGAACCCTCCGAACACCCGTCCCCTTAGTGTCCTAGCGGCATAAATAGCTCTCTCTACATGGAGCTGCACTGGAGCCTGGAGCCGAAGACCAGTGGTGACGGCTTTTGAAGGACCTCATACAAATAAAGACTGATGCTCTTGTTGCCCGTCCTGTGGCTCCCTTCCAGAATGGGCTGGGCTCGGGGTGGCAAGAGTCCAGACGCCTCCTGGTTCCATGGACTATGGATTTCGTGCTTCCGATTCTCGTTATTTTTCTGGGCAGAGGAAGTGTTTCTGCAACAGTCACTCTGCCATCTTGAAACTGGAAATCTCTTCCTGGGTGATTTCCCCTCCTTTGGAGTTTTCAAGGTGACTGGAAATACCCACATATTTTCAGAAATAGAAGTTGTAACTGAGAAAAAGATACTTATTTATGTTAGCTATTTCTCCTAACCGTTCTGAATATCTTAGTTTTCATGTGAAAATGGTTTTACGCTGGAACCTTTTTTTGCTTTCTGTTGTGTAGAGTGTCTGAGTGAGTGATTTTTCATTGGTCAGTAATGTTTATCTGCTGCTTTTCTGTTCACTTACATGATCTCAAGTGACTTTTCTGGGACTTACTCTCCATCGGCTTGACATTTGAAAATACTCCTCTGCCCTACAACTTCGGAAATTCCAGACTATTTCCCTATCCAAGTTCATCGGTAACATCACAGTATGTGAATTGTAGTAACTGACACTTGGGTGCTCACCGGAGCTCAGCCACTGTTCTGGGGGTTTAGCTGTGCTCATGCTGACACCCCTGCGAGTGAGCGCTACTGTAATTCATAGCTAACAAGCCACCAAACCCAAGTGCGCATGGCAGTGACGGGCCTAGGCTGGCGAGCGGCCAAGCCGGCTTCTGAGCTCCCATGCTGATTGTCTGTACGGCTTGTGAGTTTCTTCACGAGCTCTTACCGCAAACTGTCTGAGGTCCTCCTTTGATGGTCATTACCTGGAGGCCCACGTTTCCCTGGCCCTACCTGGTGCCACTTCAGGTGAGCGAGCTTTCTCACACGTGCAGTACGGTGAAGTTGGAGAAGTAACTGTCCTAACGTGAAACTGGGTGTTAAGGTGTGTATCAACCTGGCTTTCTGTGATGGATACAACTGATGGTTTACTTGAGTCTGGTGGCTTTTATTTATGGCAGATGTCCATTTAATCTACTCTCAAAGTGCCATTTACCTCAAATAAACAGTAACTTGTTTTGACTAGTGGGTCAGTAATCTGAATTTTTTTGCCCTTGTCTTTCCTACAGAATACTTCGAACTTTGTGCAGAAAACTTAGACTTCCAGAAAGTTTCCCTTTCCGTCACTTAGCACGCCTGACGCCAGGCTTCGTTGGTGCGGACCTGATGGCACTGTGCCGAGAGGCAGCCATGGGTACGGTCAGCAGGGTCCTGATGGTGCTGCAGGAGCACCTGCCCCGGGATCCCGTGAGTGCGGGTTTGCCGTCTGGACGAGGCCGGGAAGACCGGATGGGCGCCGAGCCCGCTCCTGGGACACCGGTGCTTTCTGTGCAGGTACCTTCACCAGTCCTGACGTCGGCCACGCAGCAGGTGTCGGTGGAGTTGAGGTGTATGATTTTCGGTTTTATCGGCATTTTATCCGCGGTGTGATGATCAGTCACACCCAGAATGGCTGTGTTTTCCAAAGTACAAGTTGTTTTACTTTTTCAGCGGATCCTGAGTAAGTTCCTTTTACAGCATGGATTATGAAATTGTGGAGGCAGGGGTTGGCGAGCCGTGGGCTGCTCGCCTGCTGCCTGTCATGGACACCGAAGTTACAGAGGGACACAGCTGCATTTACACATCGCCTCCCTGCTGTCACGCTTCTCAGTTCACACGGGAGTCCCACAAAGCCTACAGTGTTTACCCTGCAGGCCTGGCCAGAGAGAGCTCGCCCACTGCTGTAAGAGCACTGGGCACTCGGTCCTGTTTCCTGGTTACCGTCTGGTCACGGGCACCGGCGCAGTCCGCGGTGAGCTCGCTGCACGCGGCTCGGAGCACGGTCCGCGCAGCAGCAGCGAGCTGTGTGAGTCGTGAAGCTCAGCACGTTTGTGTAGCACTTGATGGTTTGCACGGGGGCTTCACGCGGCTTCGTGATCAGAGGGGCTAAGCGTAAGAGGCCGTGGCCTGCTCGAGCCACGCGGCCTCTGCTCTCCAGAGTGGGCATCTCGGTCTGTGGTTTCAGATATCTTTTCCCTCCTTACTGATTTGGAACCACAACTATATCTGTTAAAGTTCACAATAAGCATAGTTCTTACATAACGCTGTACGTAAGTTGGGATTTTATGAATTGAATTACTCAGTGTTCACCCGTCCTTTCATAAAATTCTTTACAAAGCAAGAAATCTGCCTTTGAAGCTCAAGGTTCAGTGTAGTCCTAGGACACCGGCCTGCTCTCTGTGTGGGGGACAAGCCCCTGGGCAGCCGTGCTGTGAATGATGCTCCCACCGGCGTAACTTCGGTTTAATTCCATCAGGGTTCAGCTGCTGTTCAATTCCTTGTAAATGAAACGTGGGAATTGGTGGTTGTGGACCTGAACACGATCAGCTGCTGGTGGCCCCTGGCCATCCTCCTGCGTTCCATTCCAGTCAGGGCACCCTGCCCCTTTCGGCTCGTTATAGCTGAAAGAAATACCGCAGTAGCAGTTTTTAAAGGTACGAAATAACTTTGTCAACAGACTTCACGTTTCTTCATCTTCCCCCTCAATCGCTCCCTGTCAGGAGGAGTTACAGCGGCTGCTGGACCTGCTGAGGAGCCACGAGCCCCTGTCCGAGGAGCAGCTGCGGGGGCTGTGCATCGAATGGGGTGATTTCACTGCTGCCCTGGCCTCCGTCCAGCCCTCTGCCAAAAGGGAAGGCTTTGTCACCGTCCCCAATGTGACCTGGGCAGATATCGGCGCCCTGGAAGATATCCGGGAGGAGCTCACCATGGCGATACTGGTAGGTGTGTCTGCCACTGGGCGCCCGGCATGTGCACGAGGCGGCGTGTCTAAATGGGCTGGCTGTAGCTTTCTTCCATGGGTCTGTTAGATTCTAATTAAGCATCCAGCAGTTTCTCATTCTTCTGACATCTGTTTTAGACTTACTCTCATGGTTGTGCTTGAATTCTTGGCAGTGAACGAAAAAAAATGTAGGTTTCAACCAAGAGCTGACTGAGAAATATTTTCTCAACTCTCTCACCCTCTAAGGGTCAGAGCGGTTTAGTGTCCATGAAACTTCAGATTAATTTTCATCACGCTTACTTTTCTACTTTCCTGAGCATTCTGTGGTCCGTTAATGAAGGATGATCTGCTTTGAGGTGTGGGGCTGCTGAAAGTGAAGAGCAGGGGTACAGCATGTGTCTGTGTCCCCTGACCACACAGGGCACTCCTGCTTCTGAGCCTCACAGCATGGCCCTGCCTGAAAACTTGATAACCTGGGAATTTAGGTAGCTTAAAAAAAACTCCATGATTTTAAGATGCTGAAGTATTGTATCCTAATGTTTAAAACGTTTTCAGAACTTCTGTTTAAGTGATTTCCTCAAGAGCAGGGAGTCCCGTATTTATCGCCTGTGTCGGCAGCTTGCATCGAGATCATTCAGACACGCAGTACAGAGTGGACGTTTGTAACGACTGACGTGGGCCTTGTTCACAGGCACCGGTGCGCAACCCCGATCAGTTCAGAGCTCTTGGATTGGTGACTCCCGCTGGGGTCCTCCTGGCTGGCCCCCCCCGGCTGTGGGAAAACGCTGCTGGCAAAGGTACAGTGTGCACACAGCTGCCCCTGTTTTCTTTCTTGTCGGGGAGGAGAGTAGGAGTTGAACCCTCGGGTTGCAGCCTCTTACAGTGAGCGGGTTTTACATAATCTCTGTCACAGGCTCATTCTAGCAAGACTGACCATTTCTTCGGAAAGGTTTCCCACTTTTAATTACAAAAAGTACATCATTGGAAATTTGCAAAAGAAAAAATTTGTGCATCAGCCATCACCCCATCGATTTTAACACAGCATTTACCGTATTTTCTGTTGTCTGGCTTTTTAGCGAGCACCGTTGTGTACTTGTGGTTTGTAGCTGACCTTCTTTCCTGCTTCGCTGTAGTTATCATTTATAACTTAAATATTTTCCTCTACATCCCTAACAATTGTTTCACAGAATTGTTTTCTTGCAATAGAAAATACAGAGAAGCCAGAGGAGGGGTTGCACTACTTATAATCCTCTCACCACGGCTAACCGCCGCTTTGTTCCGTGGTCAGTCCTTCCAGACGTTCTCCATACACACCTGTCCCAATGCACGTGTTTTGACAAATACAAGGTCTTTAATGATGCTTTCCCCACAGAGCAGTATTTCTTGAACGTGTCAACATATATACACCTCCATATTTTTAGCATCTATGTAGTATTCTGTCATAAAGATATTCTGTAACTTACAGAAATGATCCCCCATTGAAACACTACGTTGTATAGTCCTGTACTTACATTTTTTGTACCTCAACTGATCATTTGATTAGAATGCATTCCTAAATAATTTTTCAATAAAAGGAATGCATGTTTTTAAACCTTTTGACCCATTACCACTTGATAAAAGTTACCCATTACCAGATTACATCTCCTCCATCACCGAAGTGCCTTCCAGGTGGTTTGTACAGATTTAACCCCATCAGCGTATCGTCCCCCACACCCTGCATTAGCAAGAGCTGATAATGCTGATTTTAATCTTTGATGGTTGGGGAGGCAAAAATGGTATCTGACACTTTTTAATTCACATTTTAAAAATTACCAGTGGGCTTGTCAAACTGTATTTATTGGCTATTTTTCTTAATGAACTGTTTGTTCATATCCTTTGTCTGTTTTTCCATTGATATGTGTGTGATTATATAATCATTCTTCATATATTAAAATTTGTCATATTTGTAAATGTTATCACTTTGACACTTTTGACTTCATATTTTTGACACCTGGCTTTTTGTGTTTTTTTCTTTTTTTCATATTTATGTGGGCAAATTTCTCAGTCTGTGGGTTTTTTTTCCTTTGGAATCATACATATTAGATTCCTCTTCCTCATCTGTAAGGTATGTTGGCTGTCATTTTTAATGTCTGGATAATGTTTCATCTATAATTTACTTAGCCCTCATCAGCTTTTTAAAGTATTTGAATTACTTGTAAATAGGAAATGAAAATTAATGGCACTTTTAGTAAGTGCCACAGGGTCCACAGAATTTGTGACTGCTCAGTAAATATCCGGTAGCCACAGTAAATACCAAATATCCACGTGTCAAATAACACACGTGAAGTTTTCCAAACTTACTGATACGACTACATTTCCTTGCTCCATGCTTCCGGCACTCTTCTAGGGCCTGGCTGTGCGGGAGTATGGGAGCCGCGGCGGGGCAGAGGGTGCCACGGAGAGGGCAGCAGTTCTGGAAGGATAGAGCCAGAAGGAAGGTCATGCCTGTGAACGTGTAAATTCAGCAGGCGGATGCAGGGCTCCGACCTGGGTGCCTTGTCACGTTGGTTTGTTTTTAATTAGTTACATCTGCCTTTGAGTAGCCTTTCCGCGGCAGAAGGGAGACAGCTTGGGTTATTTGAAATCCATCGACCAGGTTTTCCTCTTCTCCCTGCTCCTGCCTCCCCCGACTGCCAACAGCTTGATGCCTGTGCGTGCGCCCGCGTTCCGGCCCCTGCCCATGTGGAGTGGGGAATCTTACTGAGGATGCCGTGGGTGGCCTTCAGGCTCACTGGGCCCAGGAGCCCAGGCGGTGTTTGTGCGGCTGTGTACTTTTTCCTGGGAGAGGGTTCACCACTTTCTTCAGATGCTCCAGGAGGTACGTGCCCGAAAATCTCGAAATGGTGGAAAATGTCCTTGGATGGCAGAAGCAAGTGTTACTGGAGGAAGGTCGTGGAGCCACTTGCGGGTCAGAGCCTGGCACCTAGACTGGACCATAAAATGACGATTTGGGCTAACCTTGGTGGTTTGTTTACTCAACGATCACAGTAAGATGACGTTTTTCTGAACCCTGGCACGTGGGAAGTGTGCGAGTAGTGTGGGGTCAAGGCATGTGGTAGCCGGAGCTGGCACCCTGCACGTTGATGACTGACAAAACTACAGAGAGAGGAGTAAGGTCAGTGAGTGCCTGGGACTCTGGCCCGAAGCAGACAGCCCCTGACCATGTGCAGGAGGCTCAGGCTGATGTCCACAAAGGAAAAAGTGAATTGTGCTCACTGCACTTCACCGAGGACACAAGATTTCCAACAACTTCAGGAGCTCTTGGGGGTGTTAGTGGGTTAAATCTTGGGAATCTGGTGGGTGGAAGCTGAAAACCTGATGTGGGTGCGTCAGCCTTCATTAGATGTGCTCCCTGACTCCCCTTTCCGTGTCGTGCTGAGTGAAAGCTAGGACAGAGACCGCCGAGCGCTCCCTCCGTGGCAGAGCTCACGTGCGTTCCTGTGACTTCCTTACCCTTTGCCGGCAGCTGTTGGAGGTGAACCAGGCACCTCCTCTGGTGGCGTTTACGGTCTGGCCGGAGAGACAGGCAGGAAACGAGTCCTACGGTAACACTGGAGGCTCAGCTACCTAAGGCTGGAAATAAGCAGATTGTGGTGAATGATTGGGTGGGAGGTGGCTGTTTGAGGTAGTGATGTTCGGGGATGCTGACAGTTGGCCGTGTCCTAAGGGACCGGCTGGCCACAGGAGGCACCAGGGACAGAAGGGGAAGGCTCTTCCAGGCAGAGGGAACGGCAGTGGCAAAATCCCTGATGTGGGGAAGGGCTTGGTTGAGCTTGAGATCCAGAGAAAGCCAGTGTCTGGACCACGAAGAAGCTGTCCTGTCTCAGACTGCAGGCTTGTGAGCTGTGGTGCATACTTCACATCGTACTCAAAGATGAATGCGAATCCTCGGGAAATGATATGATTGACGTTTTTAGAAGCGTGCGAGGTGCAGTGTGAGAATGGGTCAGAGGAAAGCAAGAGGGAGAGGAAACCAGTCAGGGTCTTTTCGGTTTGGTTTGGTTTCTTTGCATATCCAGGCAGATGATGAGGCCGTCTGCGTAAGGGGGTGTGTGGTGGAGAAGCAGAGAGTGGTGGACTGCTGCATTTTGACATCAGAGCTAACAGGACTTTCGGGCAGATTGGATGATGTCACAAGACAGAGGGTCGAGGGGGACACCGCGGTTTGGGGCTAAAAGCTGTTGGAATTGGAAGTGTGGGGTGTGGAGGGAGTTGGGACAGATCCAGGTGTCCTGCTCTGGTAATGACGGATTTGAGATGCGTGTCCGATCAGGAGGGAGATGCCGAGCAGTGTGTTGGGTGTAGATCTGGAGCTCCGAGGTCAGGCTCCAAGAGGGGGAGAGGAAGGAACTCCCTTCCCTCGTCCTTGTGAAGCTCTGGGTGATTTCGCTCAGGTTTCATCTCTGCATCCAGGTGACCTTCAGGTGATCTTTGTCAGATTCTTTCACACTTATAACCGCATGTGTCTCCTTCGTGCTTCTCTTGGGCTTTGAGCCATGAGGTTTAATCGTTATTAAAAATAATCTGGAAACAATGACCCTTGGCCAAGGCTGATACTGATGTTTTTGAATTTGAGGTCATGAGCAAATGATTGCTTTCACTGGGCAAGGCGTGTTGGATGCAGAGATTATGGTTTCACTGGAATTCCAAGCTAGAGCTACAAATGTGCAAATGTATGTATGTGAGCGAGTTTACAGAAACAAAACGCTGACATAAATGTTTGTGTCATCTCCATTTGATTTCTAGTCTGAGTGGTTCTTGGAAGGTTTTAGGTGAACCTTCCATTGATTTTTTTTTTTTTGTTTAACACATTTCTCCTTTTCCCATATGTGAGCTGCACGTCTAAGAAGGAAAACACAGCTGTAAGAGAAGGGGAACAGCATAAACTGCAAAAGCCCCTGCGCTGTCACGATTAACTGTTACTTTAGTCTATATTTGTCTGACTTGTGTCCTTTGGTTTCCTTTCCCTAGGCTGTTGCAAATGAATCCGGACTGAACTTTATATCTGTCAAGGGCCCCGAATTGCTCAACATGGTAAGTCGTTGTGGCGTCAGCCATGAGTATAGCTTAGGACACTTGCGGCCTCTCCACTTACGGACGCGGCATTTTGGTAAAATCTCCGCTTCAGGCGGTACCGAGTGTGTGTAGCTGCTCTCCTTAGTAAGTCTCAGCTCTGAGCCTCTGTGTTCCCACCTGCGAAATGGAAATAACATTTAAAGTGTGTGCTCTGTGCTGAGTGTTCATCATACGCTGTACACACATGGTCGGCCCTTGAGCGGCCTGGGTTTGAGCTGCACAGGCTCACTTACATGCGGAGACTTCAGTAAATACGGTCCTAGCAGTGTATTTTCCTTACGATTTCCTTAATCATATTTTCTTCTCTCCTGCTAATAACTTTCTTGTAAGAATTCAGTGTGTGATACACAGGACATACAAAGTAGGTGTCAGTTGACTGTTTATGTTGTCGGTAAGGCTTCTGAAGGTCAACAGCAGGCTGTTAGTGGTTAGGTTTTGGGGGAGTCAGATGTTACACGTAGATTTTCGATGGCGGTGGGGAGGGGGGTCTGCGCCCCTAACCCCATCTGTTGTTCAAGGGTCACCTGCATTCTTCTTCAACAACCCTGTGAGACACGAATTATTGTTTCCTCTGAATCCTGATTTCCAAACAAGGAAACTGAAGTCTGCAGGCGGCACGCATCTTGGCCAAAGTCCGAGGGCTGGGGGAGGAGAGCTGAGGTTTGAGTCTCGGTTACGTGACTCCTTCTCTGCTTGCCTTGCCCTCGTGTCCTGTGGTGAAAACAACTCAGGTTGTTTTTTTCTTTAAAGCAGGCTCCACACCCAGCACGGAGCCCAACACAGGGCTTGAACTCATGACCCTGAGTTTATGACCTGAGCCAAGATCAGGAGTTGGATGCTCAATCGACTGAGCCACCAAGGCGCCCCCCCAAATGACTTAAGTTTTAATAAGTAAAAGTACTTCAGGGGAAAAATACTACCATCTTATGTAGTAACTTCTTTCTGTAACTAGGAGTTTATATAGTGTCTCAAATTTAAGAGAGTTTGAATATCTTATTATCTCTTCATCCTTGTGAGAAGTAAAAATGCCGTTCTGTCATGTGATTCAAACGAAGAAGTGAAAGTATTATCGTTTTTTTTTTTTTAAGATTTTATTTATTTATTTGACAGAGAGAGACACGGTGAGAGAGGGAACACAAGCAGGGGGAGTGGGAGAGGGAGAAGCAGGCTTCCCACCGAGCAGGGAGCTCAACTTGGGGCTCGATCCCAGGACCCCGGGATCATGACCTGAGCCGAAGGCAGACGCCCAACAACTGAGCCACCCAGGTGTTCCTAATCATTTGTTTTAAAAGGTCTTTTAGGGGTGCCCGGCTGGCTCAGTCAGTGGAGCGTGCAACTCTTGATCCTCGGGGTTATGAGTTCGAGCCCCACTTGGGTGTAGAGATTACTTAAAATCTTAAAAAAAATTAAATAAAAGGCTTTTTAAATTTATCCCCCCTACCAGTTTTTATGTGTTTCCTATTCTGTGTGATACTTTCCTCCTGAAGTAAGGATTCATATTTAGGCATTTCCTGTGGGCTTTTTTTTTTTTCTTAAGATTTTATTTATTTATTTGACAGAGAGAAACACAGCAAGAGAGGGAACACAAGCAGGGGGAGTGGGAGAGGGAGAAGCAGGCTTCCCGCCGAGCAGGGAGCCCAATGCGGGGCTCCATCCCAGGACCCTGGGATCATGAGCTGAGCCGAAGGCAGACACCCAACGACTGAGCCCCCCAGGCGTCTCTCCTGTGGGCTTTCTATGTGTGTACTTCTCTTGTACTTCATTTCAGCACTCTGGCAGAGGAGGTGTTAGAAGTGAACCTTGGAGGGGCGCCTGGGTGGCTCAGTCGTTAAGCATCTGCCTTCGGCTCAGGTCATGATCCCAGGGTCCTGGGATCGAGCCCCGCATCGGGCTCCCTGCTCAGCGGGAAGCCTGCTTCTCCCTCTCCCATTCCCCCTGCTTGTGTTCCCTCTCTCGCTGTGTCTCTCTCTGTCAAATAAATAAATAAAATCTTTAAAAAAAAAAGAAAAGAAAAGAAAACCTTGGAGGAAGAGGATTGGTCAGGGATGAGGCTGGAAAAGAAGGTGCTGCGGGACAGTGAATGGCTGTCCTCTGCGCGAGAGCTGGGGTGTCCTCTCCAGAATCGCGGAGACCCAGGAGGCCGTAAAGCAAGCGTGTAACATTTTGTTAACTTTATTATGAAATATCCCAAGCACAGAAGAAGTTATGAAGAGTAATGGAATGAACCCTCTGTATCTGTCATCCAGCTTTAAAAAATACACAAAACCAAGATGCTCGACGCCCCTGTAGACCTTCCCTAACCATGACCCAGTTCTCTCTCCCGGAGAATTTACCGTAATCCTGAATTTGGTGTTCATTGATTCCGTGTACTTTCTACATTTACTTTATGTGTATTTATCCCTCAGCAACACACAGTATTATTGTACACGTCTCATCATTGTTTAGGGGGCAATTGGAAATTTGAACACTGACTGGATATTTGATGTTAAGAAAATAACTTCTAAGGGAAAGGTGAACTCGGTGTGGGGATGCAGAGTGCGCTTGTCCTAATGAGCACTGAGTAAGGCGGGGAGGTGTGCATCACCGTGTGTATTCCCGAAACTAATACTACACTGTGTGTTCACAGCACTGGAATTAAAACTGAAAAAACAAAAGGAAAACCAGTTTTAAGTGTGATGATGTCGTTGTCAGAAACCATTGTTTTTCGTTAGAGATAGGGAAATATTTACAAATAAAATACGATGTCTGGGCTCTCCTTCAAAATGACAAGAATGAAAAGCGGAGCATCTGTTAGGTGAAGGTTGGTCAGGAATTGAGCAGATGATGACTGAAGCTGGGTGATGGGCATGTTTGGGGTTCAGTATATTCTTATGCCCGCTTTTGTTACGTGTTTGGAACGCTTTCATAAACAGTAAAGCAAAAACAAAAAAAAAACGCACTTTATGTAAGTGGTACGTGTTCTTTTGTAACTTGATTTTATTGTTATTTTTGTTGAACATTATAATTATTTTAGAGTTCCCGGACCCAGTTCCAGGGGGGAAGGGATAACCCCCCCAAAACATTGAGCAATCTCAGACACTGGCAGGGGGTCTAAGAACTCGACTCAGGTCAACTCCGTTCTGGCACAGTCGGCCAGGACACAGCATCGGACTCCACAGGCTAGGGGCTCAGTCCTACAGCAGGGTCCCCCATCCTCCACTGCAGACACCAGGCCCAGGCCCCAGGCTGTCACCAGATTGGAAGTTCCAACAGCCTCCTCCTTCTTTTGCTAATTTGCTAGAGCAGCTCCAGAACTCAGGAAAACACTTGTGTTTATCGAAGGATATGATAAAGGATAAGAATCTACCTCCAAATGAAGAGGTACATGGGGCAAAGTCCCAAACAGGAGTCTTTGGAGCTTGGGGCCTGGCTCTGGGGTATGGAGTGGCAAACCGCTTACCTGGTATAGAAGGACTGAAAAACTGTCGTCTTGGTTTTTTGTGGAGGTGTGATTACATAGCCATAATCGGCTGAGTCACTGGCCTTTGGCTGATTCAGTCTCCAGCACCGTCCCGTACCAGGAGGTGGGGGGTGAGGAGGACTGAAAAGTCCATTGCTCTGACCACACGTCCTCCTGGCAGCAGTCCTGCCCTCGGGTGGGGTCCAAATTCACCTTGATTAGCAAGACCTTCTTTTACTTTCGGGGCCGAGGGTTCTCAGAAACTGGGTGAAGACCAGATATATCTGAGTGACCTAATAAATAATTCTTCTGAATCATTCTATCGCAGATTTTATTTTGGTTGGTATGTTTCCCTCGAGGTTGTTAGTCTTCTGTGTGGTATTCCACCGAATGGATATAACCACGCTTTAAAAAAATGAGCTGCTTTTTTTTTTTAAAGATTATTTATTTATTTATTAGAGAGTGAGCAGGAGAGAAACAGCATGAGAGGGGAGCGGGTCAGAGGGAGAAGCAGGCTCCCCGCTGAGCCGGGAGCCCGATGCGGGACTTGATCCCAGGACCCCGGGATCATGACCCGAGCCGAAGGCAGTCGCTTAACCAACTGAGCCACCCAGGCGCCCCAAAAATGAGCTGCTTTCTTGATGGATGTTTAGGTCGAACGTTATATACACATATATACATACATTTGGAGCTATTTCCCAAGGGTGTGTACATGAGGACAATTGCTGTTTCTTCTAGAGTGTGTGCACTTTTCCCCAAAAATAGTTTTGCCAGCTTTTTCCCCAAGGTGGTTGTTGCTGAGTTACACGTCCCCCGGCTGTGATTGGGGGTCCCAACGGCCTCACCAGCGCCGTGGTGTCAGATCTGAGAAGTGTGACTGGTCATCTCATGGTGGTCTCACCTGTTCTCTAGGGAGAGGTGTGGGAAGAGGTCTGCGGCAGAGTCCAGCATGACTGGGGCAGAGATGAGGTGGTCTATTGAGGAAGATTGACCTCTTGGGGTTAGAAAATGCATTTGATCTAGGGAATTTCAGACTCGGGGTCTGGAGATGTCCAGCAGATGCACAGATGTGAGTCTGGAGCGCTGAGATTTGGGGTGGCACCTAAAACCCTGGGAACGGGCCAGGTCTACTAGGGGGTGCATTGAGTGGGGCCCCTGATGGCTCTGGGGCAAGGAAGGAAAAGTTGGCGAAGCAGGCTGGTCTCCCGAAGGGGGAGGACGCCCAGGACTTTCTAAGGCTGAGAACCTTGTGGGGGGGCGGTGGGGCGACTAACTTCTTCAACCTTGTCAGTGTAACCAGACCGAGTACCAGGAACTGAAAGTAGGACCTTGGGTTTGGCAACTACTAAAAGGTCGTTAGTGACTTTAGGGAGAGTATTTTCAGTAATTGTGTTTGCAAAAGCTAGATTATCAAGGTTCAAAACTGAATGGCAGGGGCGCCTGGGTGGCTCAGATGGTTAAGCGTCCACCTTTGGCTCAGGTCATGATCTCAGGGTCCTGGAATCAAGTCCTGCATCGGGCTCCCTGCTCAATGGGGAGTCTGCTTCTCCCTCTCCCTCTGCTTCTCCCCCTGCTCATGCTCTCTCTCTCTCTGTATCTCTGTGTCTCAAATGAATAAATAAAACTTAAATACAGAATTAGAAATGATAGGTGTAGTCTCCTTTTTTGAAATATTTCTTAAAGGCCAACATAGTGGGGTTTTCTTCTGTTTGTTTATTTTTAATTAGTGTTGCCTTTGTTAAGATTAACTGACCTTTTATTTTTATTTTTTTTAAGATTTTTTATTTTTATTTATTTGTGAGAGAGAATGAGAGACAGAGAACACGAGAGGGAGGAGGGTCAGAGGGAGAAGCAGACTCCCCGCTGAGCAGGGAGCCCGATGCGGGACTTGATCCCGGGACTCCAGGATCATGACCTGAGCCGAAGGCAGTCGCTTAACCAACTGAGCCACCCAGGTGCCCTTAACTGACCTTTTAATGGGTCCTTTTGAAACTTGAGGTTTACCTTTCCCTAAATTAAGTTTTCCTTTTCTTGGTCATTGTGGTTTGCCAAGTCCACAGTCCTTGTGCCATGTTGACTGTTCCCGCCTGTCCCTGTGGGAGACTTTACCTCTGACAACTCACGGCTAGCTTTTCTTGTAAATGTCTGATGATGTTGGTTCAGCATTCCAGGTAGAACTTGTTCTGACTTAGATTCTTTAGGAACCCGAACCAGTCTACTGTATTTGTGCAGAGTGCACGGTGTGATGACGGAGATGAATGTGTGAGTGCCGCGTCCTTCCGAGGACTTCCCGCTCTGACGCGGTGAAGGTGCACAAGCTGCAGGTTACAGTAGCAGAGACGCCGTGAAGGAGAGGAGTCGGCAGACAGTTGGGAGAACTGGGGGCAGGCTGGGAAGCAGCGCAGACATGAGAAGCACAATGAGCAGAAGTACCGGGAGAGGACAGGGCAGCTGTGAGGGAAGGACAGTTCTGCTCACGGGAAACTTACACTTTCGTCACTGTCGTCCGTGGTGCGCCTCATGCCTATGTGACTTTACCATAAAACAGCACAGCAGATACTTGGAGTTTTCAGATTCTGTCTGATTCAGCTGTTGTATTATGAAAAAACCTGCTTTTTCTTAGTTAACCAGTTCGAAATTTTACAAGAACAATTTTTTACGCTTTGCCAGCAGTGAGAACATATTCTCACATGTGACTTTCTAATGTTATAGCTGCCTGTGAATTGCTGTATTTCTTGACTGATCTTCCTGTTCTATGTTTTGATTTTGGTTTTTTTTTTTTTTTTTAAGTTTTTATTTATTTAAGTCATCTCTGCACCCAACGCAGGGCTCGAACTCATGGCCCCGAACTCGAGAGTCGCATGCTTCTCTGATGGAGCCAGCCAGGCGCCCTTGATTTAGACTTTAACATAGTGAGGCCTGTGGAGGCCTCACTGGCTTGCCTGCCTCCTCTGATGGTGTATGACGGCAGCATGACTGTGTGGAAAACACGGCAGAGTGGCAGACAGCAGTTACAACACAGCTGAAGTCCTGAGAGTGACAGTGGGGTATCTTACGTGATCAAGCTTAGGAGATCAACACAATAGGATTATGGGATTATTTTTGACTTGGAGAAGACCTTACATTCACTTGGCAAACAAGGAAATGTATAAGCATCAATAATAGCTGATTTTATTACATTGAGCCACACGTTGGCTGTTTTTATGCATCAAAAATGGGTGCCTATCAGCAGTTGCATGTGGTTCAACCGAATGCTTTTTGGACTCTGATACCTACCTGTTGTTTAGAACTAGTTTTACCGAGATTTGACCGCAACCCCAGGGCTGACCGGTCTCTGTGTTGTTTCTGCTGTGTCAGTATGTCGGTGAGAGCGAGCGCGCAGTCCGCCAGGTGTTCCAGCGAGCCAGGAGCTCTGCACCCTGCGTCATCTTCTTTGAC
This sequence comes from Neomonachus schauinslandi, assembly GCF_002201575.2. Classification (NCBI taxonomy): domain Eukaryota; kingdom Metazoa; phylum Chordata; class Mammalia; order Carnivora; family Phocidae; genus Neomonachus; species Neomonachus schauinslandi. The sequence continues at coordinate 67,748,316 of NC_058408.1, forward strand.
GAAGTGGACGCCCTGTGCCCTCGAAGGTCAGACCGGGAGGTAGGTGTGCCCTAATAAACCTTTTGTGAGTTCTGACAAAGTCGTTCCCCAAGAGCACTGTGATTCTTGCAGTGAAGAAACCTAGTAATTCGAAATGAGGCCCTGGGGGTGACAGTTGGTTTTTCTTGGCCTCTGCTTCCATTTCTGTCTACATGATTTTGGTTGCACTGGTCTGGGTCATGCCGGCGAGCGGTTGGGAACGGGAATGACGTGGCTTTGAAGAGCCCGCCTCGTGATTGTGACTCTCTTCTGACACATGGTTTCTGGAGACAGGAGAAAGTGTAATTTAAGATCCTTTCGAAATAGGGCCGGGCTTTAAGACTCCGCCGTGCTCCTTGTCTGCACTGGACACCCCTGCGTCACTGTGCTGAATCACAGTTGGTAGGAATTCCGGTGCGGTGAGTGGCTGGAGTGCTGTTACCACAGGGACGCTTGTCTCCGAGTCCACAGTGGAACAAAGCCTTCCGTAAGGAACAGACGGCCTTTCTGAAACAGGTAGCAGAGACTCTCTGATAAGGACATTCATGGCGAGATGACTAAGGAGGTGATTTTATTTCTTTTGTGATTTTTCTTCACATGGTTGTTCTGTGCATGCCTGGAAGGTTGTAAAACAGTTATTAAATGCCTCATTTTGCTCACAATCTCCAGAAGCCTTCCAGAGTCACAAGAACAAAACTTAACTCATGTCCGTATGACCCATGTCATAGCAAGATTGTTTCCTCATCCAGGAGTCCTCGCTAGCATCCTAGAAAATCCCTCCACAGTCTTGTCTCTCATGGTGACGTCGGTGGCCAGGGCAGAGGCCCTTCCCCAGTCGTCCTGGCCACTGTGACGTTCTAAATCCCATGTGTTGCTGTATTGTTTTGAGTCTGGATTATAATTATCTTCATCCTCTGATTTGTTGGTGTCACGTCTCCCAGGAGTGGTGACGTGCGCCAGCTGCTTTCTGGAGAAATCCTCAGGTAAACTCATGACCACCTCTGCCCGTGGACTTTCCATTGAAGAAGGGTGGTCATGACAGACGCACAGAGACTCACAGACGCACATACAGAGACACACACACACAGACAGAGACAGATACATAGAGACACACACACAGACACCCCACTTCTCTTGTCTCCTCCATTATGCATTTAGAACAGTTCTGTGTCCGAGTGAGTTACCCGTCTGTCCACCACCTCCCCGGTCCTTTCTCTTGGATGTTGCCCCAGGGTAGCTCTGCTTTGTACTGTGGGCTTCCAGGAAAAGAGGAAAAGCCTCTGTGCCCCAGCCCAAAGATCAGGAGCATCTCACATCCTAGGGGAATCTCTCTGTGCTGAGTCTACACTTGACCCACGGGAAATCCACTGCAGCCAGCAGATCTTTGAATAACTCGGAGGCAGGAGACTCAGGTCAGCCAGGCCTGCCTGTGTCTAGCTGAGAGGCCTGGACAGGTGGTCTCTCTGAGCCTCAGCTTCCTCCTTCTGGAAGGCGGGACACCAGGACTCGGGGGAGTTCCTGCTGAGAATGTGTTTTGCACAGTGCCTCTCAGAAAATGATCACCGTTACCTCTTGACCAGAGTTTTCATTCCAATTAGCAAGTCGTCGTTTTGTATGGAAAAACGTGGTGTGTTTTTTCTTTTGTTGGGAACTGATGGAGCTGTCTTTATTGATTTTTAGACGGGGGCAAGTGTCCGGGTGGTGAATCAGCTACTTACCGAGATGGACGGTCTCGAAGCACGGCAGGAGGTGTTCATTATGGCAGCCACCAACCGGCCAGGTGAGGAGATCATTTATGTGAAAGCCATGGGATTTACATACATCCTAGTAATGGAAGATGACGTTTAGGAAATCGCTTTTGGGCTCATAAGTTGAAATAAAACCTTAGGAAGCTCCTGTGTAAGCTAGAGTGAAAAACAATAGTATTACCGCCCAGATTTCGTGAGATTTTTTTCTATGTTGGCGCTCAGAAGGTAGTCCAGTTGGCAGAAAGCTCAGAATGTACACCATACAAGTGACCATCCAAGTATTATCAGAATTTATGTCCTATGGTTTCTCTCAAGCTCGTAGGAAACAAGATCCAGACTCTTCTCACTGTATCTGAAGGTTGAGGATGCATTTTCAAGGATTTATATCGGCATCATGTCCCTGTACCTGCATTTAACTAGTACTTCAAGTTGTGTGTAAGCTTCAGCGCCGCAAGGGTTGTAGAAAGGGCTCCACACTTCAGACGTGCTTCAGGTGCTCTCACTGTGGGTCCCGCATTCTCTTCCTGTTGTTTAACCCTCCGCCGTCCATGGGAGCCTCGGGCTGTCGTAGCAGCCCCTGCATCGACCCGGGTGTTAACTGCGTTGGCCGGCAGTCCAGCTGATGAAATTGTTCTTTCAGGTCTCAAAAGTTACTTTGGAAGGTGAAACCTTCCTGAATTATGTGCCACTTTATTTTCATATGAAAAATTTACAGATGTTACGGTTTAGACTTTGATGATAGTAAAGTACTGTCTTTGGAATCGGACGGCACCGGGTTTGAGGCCTGACTGTGGCGCTTCGTTTCTTGCCGTTCCATTCCATTCCCCAGTCGGTCTCACTGCCGAGGAGTCGACTGTGGTTCAGCTCCGACACTGACCACACAGAGCTGGCGTCAGGTCCTGTGAGTCCAGGGGTCCTCCCCACCCCCCGTCCGCATGAGTGGTGTCTCCGGGACACCGCGCGTCTGACCCGCCAGCTTTGCAGCTGAACAATGGATGGATGGATTTCCTGTGTAGGAAAGCGCCATACACTTGGCCCTTAACCAGCACGGACTTCAGTGACGTGGGTCCACTTGTACAGTTTTCTCGCTGAACACAGTGTAGTCCTATAAATGCATTTTCTCTTCCTAATGATTTCCTTAATATTCTCTCTACTTTATTATAAGAATAGGGCACAACATAGCACTCAAAATACGTGTTAATTGACTTGACGTTACCGGCACGGCTTCCAGTCAACAGTAGCTACGAGAAGGTTTTTGGGGAATCGAAGGTTACATGCAGACTTTTGAGGCGGGGGACAGTCAGCACCCCTAACCCTGCGTTTTTGGAGGGTCACTGTACTTAAAGTTGCAGGTTGTTGTAAAGGATGCATGTCGGGCCAGGCCAGGGGGCAGTGCAGGCCCTCGGTGCTCTCTCCCCTTGGAGCTGGGGCACACCCCCCTCCTGGCCCCAGTGTGCTCATGAACCGTGAAGCTCTCCTGAGCTTTGCTTCCCGAGAGAGTTTCTGTGGGGGTTTTATTATATAGTTGTGGTTGACTGAAGTCCATCTCCACCGCCACCCCTTCTCTGCAGAGGTCTGGCTCCAAATTCCAGCCCTCTAATCGCAGGTTTGGTCTTTCTGGTACCTGGCCATCCTGGAGTTATCTTGGGGCCAACCTTGAGTCCTCTCATTAGCGTAACAAAGACTCCATTCCCTCAGTAAATTCTGGGGGTTGTTGAAGCTTTCTGACAGGAAGGAAGAGCAAATGTATTCGTCACACGTCAGCCTCGGCACACCCTCCTTTATCCCGCTCACCACTGTCTCTTCATCTGGGAGATGAGGAGAGTGATACCCACTTGGCAGGAGTGTCGTACAGGTCACGTGATGCTGGCAGCGAGTCTCCCAGGGGGTGTGGCAAGTAGCTGCTCGGTGACTTACATCATTGCCAAGAGCACTTTGGGTGACCGCGTGGGAGCAGTCATGAGGCCGTGCACTCAACCATCCTGGAAGAAACCTGGGACATCACTCAGATTTGCACAGAATCACAGCCCTACCTTTTCTAAGTAGATACAGACTTCCAGAAGACACTCCGGTCTGTAATAAGCCATTCTGTCTTCGGCTCTCACTGTTTTCATGTTTGGTTACTGTAAACACTTTAGCTTAATCTCTGTAGCCTAGCGAATAAATAGCAGGGCCTTCAGCATCCCTGGGTTTTACTCTAATCCTCTCCTTCCAAATGGCACAGGAGCATATCCTTTCCTCTGGGTCGTGTTTCCTGATCTCTAGCACCTCTGAATTCTTAACAGTTCTCTGGATTCTTTGTTGTAAAACCTAGGACTGAGTAGACTCAAGGACTGAGTCGTCTGTGCTGAGTTGAGCCAGTGGTTAAGAATGACAGGAAGGCGGTGCTGTGTTTTGTCCCCTCCAGTGTCCCTCACATTGTCTTCCTTGCTCTGCCCCTCCTCCTATCCCTCGGTCCCGAGGGCAAATCCCACTACCTTGCTCCCTACAGAAATCCAGAAGTAGGTGTTCTAGCTCTTTCACTCCTATGTCTGCCTGGGGCAGTTCTGTTCTCTTGTGTGCTGACCTGTGACACTGTTTGATTGTTTATGATTTGCTTTCTCCCCAGCTTTCAGAAATCTCTTCTTGCCTGATGACTTTTGCCACATTACAAATTACTACAGTACTTAGTGGCTTAAAATCACCATTTTGCTTTGCGCACAATTTTGTGGGTCAAGGACTCAGGAAGGGCTTGTCTGGAGGTCCCCCTGTGATCCACACATCCTCAGCTGACGTGGCCGGGCCCAAGGACCCCCTTCCCCGGCCACGCTGTGGTATCTTTGTCCCCCTCCTCTACTCATTGTCCTCTTTCTGGGCCTCCGTGTGGCTTCCCCTAGGGGTTCTGCGTCCTCGTTCTCGCGTGACCAGTGGGTTCCAGGAGACAAGGGTGGAAGCCACCATGCATCCTGAAGGCACTGCTGGGGGCAGAGACAGGGAGGCTCCGCTCTAAGAGCAGGGGACGGGGGGAACGTGAAAAAGTGGGTGACTTGAACTCTTCGAATGTACGTTTCTGCCCTCACATTCTCCGTTTCATCGAGCATGTTGTAGCTCCCCCACTCCGTCTGGTGTTGAAGATCCGTCACATCATTGTCATGTTCTTTAATTTCTCAGCAGATTCACTGGCTCATCAACTACTTACTGGGTTTTTACTACATGCCGGGCCCTACTAAGCTTTGGGAATTAAGAGGCTAACAATTCAAAAGAATTGTATATATCCTAATTTGGGGCCAGGGCACCTGGAGTAAATGATAGACAGCCAGGGTCAGAGGGTAGAAAATGATGGGTAGTTGGAGAGGAATGCTAATTGAGATATGATGGTCCTGGAAGGGTTCTTCAGGAGGAGTCTGTGAGCACGTGTAGCCGGGAAGCAGGGGGTGAGATCACCTGGCTCTGGGGGTCCCAGACAGACCAGGTTCGGCCGCTCACCACTCACACAACCAAAGGCAATTGAATGGAGAAAGGATAATCTTTTCAAGAAATGGCGCTGGAAGAACTGGATCCTCACATGCCAAAAATGACTCTAGACATAGATCTTACCCTTTTACAAAAATACCCTCTCCAAAGGCAGAGGGGCAGGTGGTGGTCAAACAGGAAAGGAGTCTATTTCAGTGAGGCCAACACTGGGAAGACGGGGCTAGCATCTCAAAGACAGTCTCCAAAGTGCTGCAAATACCTCCAGGTTTGCATAAGACAGGTGTGGGACAAAGGTCACTGGGTCCTTGCTGGTGGGAAGTGAAGGTCGCTCATTGTCTTGGGATCAGTCCTAGGTGGGGTCTTGCTGGCTCCGGGCAGTCCCTATTGCTTGAGGGGTTGGTTTCAGTTCCTACCAGGAGATGCTCTGCCTGCTGGGTTTTTTTGCCTGAGTTAAGAGATAAGCTGGAAAGAAGAGCTATTCTGTTAGAAAGTACAGACTGAGGTCAGAATGGAGGCGGTTTAACTCAAAGGATATGAAGGATGGAGCCATGCAGAGTCTGGGAGGAGAGCGCTCCAGGTAGAGAGCGAGCAGTGTGAAGGCCCGTGTGAGGATGTTTATCATGTTGCAGACCCAGCCGGAAGGCAGGGTGCCTGCAGTGAGACAAGCAGCCATGGCGGGGGAACGCAGGGCCTTGGAGGCCACAGAAGGTGCGCCTGTGTTCTGCTGAAATGGGAAGCCCTGGGGGGGTTTTGAGTGAGGAAGTGGTACCATCTCATTTTCTCCGTATTTCTATTTTTATAAAATATATGAGTACTTTTAGTTTTTTTACTTTGTATTTGGAAACAGTTATAAATTCACAGGAAATTATAAAAAGAGTGCACAGGGGTTCCATGTACCCGGTTTATCTTAATTGTTACATTTTATATAACTGTGGCACTGTGCACCATGTCAAAACCAGGAAACAGACGTTTGTATAACATGTGTTTATTTCTGTGCAGTTTCACACACATGTAGATTCCTGAAATGACCACAGCAGTCAAGATGAGAACGATTCCATCAGCACCGCGATCTCCCACGCACTGCCCCGAATAGAAATGCCTGCTCTGTCCTCCACCCATAACTCCAGGCCACCACTAACCTGCTCTCTTAACCTACACCACATCACTTCAAGAGTTTGTGTGATCAAGGGATCATACAAAACGTGACCTTTTAGGTTGGCTGTGTGTGCCTCGCATAATGCCCTTGAGATGGATTCAGATTCTTGCGTGGATCAGCAATTTCCTCCTGTTTAGTGCTGGGTCGTAGGGGAGGGGCAGTTTGTTTGACCTTTCTCTTCGAGGGCAACTTTACGGTTGTTTCCACTCTTTGTTACACATACCATGAACCTCTGTGTGAATAGGTTCTTGCCTGGACCTAGGGTTTGATTTCTCTGGAATAAACGTCTAGGAGCACAGTGGCTGGGTCATACGGGAAGTATATGGTCAGTTTTTTAAAGAGCTTGTCAACCCTTTTTCCAGAGTGGCTGTACCATGTGACATCTCTGTCAGTAATGGCGTGAGAGATCCAGCTTGTTTGCTTCCTTCCAGTATTTTGTGTTGTCACATCTTGTGATACCGCATCACGGTTGAACTTTGTATTTCTCTAATGGCTCATCAGCCATTAGAACATCTTTTCGTGTGTTTACTTAGCATCCTGTATCTTCTTCATTGAAGTATCTCTTGTGTCCTTTGCCCATTTTCTAAAATTGGACTGCATTCTTTTTTTTTTTTTTTAAGATTTTATTTTTAAGTAATCTATACTCACAATCCTGAGATCAAGAGTCAAACGCTCCACTGACTAAGCCAGCCAGGTGCCCCTGGACTGCATTTTTTTTTTTTAAGAGTTCTTTATATATTCTAGATATGAGTCCTTTGTCATTTATGTGATTTGCAATATTTTATCTCATTCTGCAGCTTATTTTTTCATCCTCTTTTTTTTTTTTTTTTAAAGATTTTATTTATTCATTTGAGAGAGAGAATGGGAGAGAGAGCACGAGAGGGGGGAAGGGTCAGAGGGAGAAGCAGACTCCCTGCCGAGCAGGGAGCCCGATGCGGGACTCGATCCTGGGACTCCAGGATCATGACCTGAGCCGAAGGCAGTCGCTTAACCAACTGAGCCACCCAGGCGCCCTTTTTTCATCCTCTTAACAACAAAGAGACTCCACGTATTTTTTTAAGTTTTTATTTATTTAAATAATCTCTACACCCCATGGGGGCTTGAATTTATGACCCCAAGATCAAGAGTTGCACGCTCAGAAGACTGAGCCAGTCAGGCGACCCTTTAATGTATTAATATTTCCCTTTATATATTCTGCTTTGGGGAGCATTTCTAAGAACTGTTTTTTAGTTTTATGTCCCCCAAATTTTCTCTAGTATTTTCTTCTAAAAGTTTTATGGTTTTATGTTTTTATGCTTAAAGTCTGTAATCTGTTTTTAGTTAACTTTTATTTGAGGTATAGAACTTAAGTCTAAGTTTATTTTCCCTCTATGAATCCAATTCCTCCATCGTTTTTTGAAGACTATCCTTCATTCAGTCACTTTTGCACCTTTGTCAAAAATCAGTTGGCATATACCAGCAATGGACAATTAGAATTTGAAATTAAAACACAATACCGTTGCTGTGCCTGGATGGCTCAGTCAGGTAAGCATCTGACTCTTGGTTTCAGCTCAAGTCATGATCTCAGGTTCATGGGGCTCCATGCTCAGTGGGGCGTCTGCTTCTCTCTTTCTCCCTCTGCCTCTCCCCCTGCTCATGTTTTTTATCTCCCTCTCTCTCAAATAAAAATTATAAATCTTAAAAAAATGATCTATATGAGGAAAAGGACAAAACTCTAATGAGAGAAATCAAAGAAGATACAAGTAAACGGAGAAAGCTCATGTTCGTAGATAGGAAAACTGAATACTGTCAAGATTGTCAGTCTTCCCAACTTGATTTATAGATTCAATGCAGTCCTAATCACAATCATAGCAGGTTATTTTATGGATATTGACAAACATTCTAGAGTTTGTATGGAGAGGCAAAGGCCCAGGATGGCTAACACAATATTGAAGGAGAAGAAAAGAGTTGAAGGACTGACACTACCCGACTTCAAGACTTAGTGTAAAACTGCAGTAATCCAGACAGTGTGGTATTGATGAAGAATAAAAGAAATAAATCAGTGGAACAGAGCAGAAGCCTGAAGTAGACCTACACAAATATAGTCAGCTGGTTTTTTATAAATGAGCAAAGGCAATTGAATGGAGAAAGGATAATCTTTTCAAGAAATGGTGCTGGAAGAACTGGATCCTCACATGCCAAAAATGACTCTAGACATAGATCTTACTCTTTTACAAAAATTATCTCAAAATGGATCATAGACCCAAATGTACAGTACAAAACAATAAAACTCCTAGAAGAGAGCAGGAGAAAATCCAGGTGATCTTGTGTTTGGTGATGACTTTTAGATACAACACCCAAAGCACAATCCATGAAGGAAAGAAATTGGTACGTTGAACTTCATTACAATGAGAAACTTCTTCTATGAAAGACATGGTTAAGAGAATAAAAAAACAAGGCAGAAACTGGAAGAAAATATTTGCAGAACACAGACCTGATAAAGGACTGTGCAATGGACTGAATGTTGTGTCCCCCACCCCAAATTTATTATGTGGAAATCATTACCCCAGATGTCAGAATATAGGAGATGGGGCATTTGGTAATGAGGTCACGTGGCTGGGCCTTCACCAGTGGGATTAGTGCCCTTATAAAGGGGCACAATGAGAAGGTGGCATAGTCTGCAGTCCACAAGCAGGCTCTCCCTGGCACCCAGCCACGTGGGTACCCTGACCTCAGACTTCCAGCCTCCAGAACTCTGAGAAATTTCTGTTGTGTACGATGCACTCAATCTGTGGTCTTTGTTATAAGAGCCTAAATTGACTAAGCTTGATATCCAAAATAGACAAAAAACTCTTAAAAACTCAACAATGAGAAAACAAACAGATGTACTAAAGATCTAAGCAGACTCCTCACCAGAGAAGATGTACAGATGGCAAATAAATACATGGAAAGATGTTCAACAGTGTCGCATGTTATGAGGGAAATGCAAATTAAAACAACAGAGCTACTGTTGCACACCTATTGGGATGGCTGAAATCCAAACACAGACAATGCTAAATGCTGACAAGAATATGGAGCAACAGGAGCTAGCTCTCGGTGGTGGTGGGAATGCCAAATGGTGCAGCCACCCGAAAGACAGTCTGGCAGCTTCTTTAAAAATGCAAGAGGGACACCCGTTGGGCTCAGTCGGTGGAGTGTGTGACTCTTGATCTCAGGGTTGTGAGTTTGATCCCCACATTGGGTGTAGGTATTACTTAAAAATAAAATCTCTAAGAGAAAGAAAGAAACATCCTTACCATAGAGTCCCTAACTTGTAATTGTGGGTTTCTTGATGCTCCTTTAAGTCCCGTCAGGTTTGCTGCACATATTTTGCAGTTCTCTTGTGCATATTCGTTTAGAATTGTCTTCTGGTGGCCTGATCTTTATGTTCTGTCATTACGTTATGTCCTTCTCAGTCCCTGGCAAGTTTCTTTCTTCTGAAATGTATTTTATCTATTATAGCCATTTCTGATTTTTTTTGATTGATGTTTCCATGGTATATCTTTTCTATCCATTTACTTTCAACCTATTGATGTCATTACATGTGAAGTGAGTTTCTTATAAACAGCATATAAGGTCATTTTTAAAATCCACTCTGTCAATTTCTGCCTTTTATTTGGTATATTTAGACCATTTACATTTAGTGTACATTTTTACTCTTCCCATAGTTTTTTCTTTTCTGATGTTCCTAATTTTTTTTCTATCATTTCCTTTTTGTTTTAGGAACTTCCTTGAGCTATTCTTTTTTTTTTCAAGGTATGGAAGAAAATTTATTTAGCTTTGTGAGGCTTTACTTTCACAATAATACATACCCTTGGCACTGTAAGACCCTATTAAAGTTTCATAAATTGCCTTAGTAAGGTAAATATTTAGGTTGATTTTATGAGACTTTCAGACATTAAGTTTGAGAAAGTTAATAGTTTCTAGAATTTACACAGATGATGACAATTAAAACAGTAAAATAAAGAATAAGACTTTCTTAACACCCCTAATAACATAGGGAGTTGCAATTTCTAATCAAACACCTATTTCTAGGTTATATTCATTTTGATTTCTTATTTTCCATTTTAAACTCTGGTATTTTCTTCTGAATATAGGTTACAAATTTGTATTAACTCCCAGTTTTAATACCACAAAGTCACCTGTTTTACCTTGACTATATTTTTATCATTTAGTGTAGGATACACTTTTTTTTTTTTAAGATTTTCCTTATTTTTTGACAGAGAGAGACACAGTGAGAGAGGGAACACAAGCAAGGGGAGTGGGAGAGGGAGAAGCAGGCTTCCCGCGGAGCAGGGAGCCCGATGCGGGGCTCGATCCCAGGACCCTGGGATCATGACCTGAGCCACCCAGGCGCCCCTAGGATACACTTTTTAAACTAGTTATACTCCAGTAACTTTGTGAATGAAAAAAAGGGGAAGAAAACTAAGAACAAATAATGGAGTCATTCTTTCACTGATCCTCATCCAATTTCAGGAAAATCTCTTCCCAAAAGCAGCAATTCTAATAAATCTTTCCATGTCTAAAAAGAAACTGAAACCAAAGGGAAATCATGGGAAACCTGTGATAGTTTACTAGATATTGCGTGCTTTTAGTAGCTCAACACTAGTAATACTTGATAATCGAGAGTAAATTAATAGGCTAACATTTAAAAATGTATACTTTAATAAGCCTATAAACAATTAGGTAAGCTTGTGGAGAAGCTGACCAAGATACATATATTAGGAGATACAGTTGTCCATCTAAATTTTCTAGATTTTTTTTTTTTTTTTTGGCAGAGTATTTATTCAAGTTGTTTACTATATAATTTTTCATGCGCCATTTTGGAAGTCCTTTATTGTAAAGACTAGTCTTTTGTCTGATGACAAACAGCAGCCACACTGTCAGTGATTATTCTGGACCTCCACGTTGGATAAATTCAATTTTTTCTTGAGATACAAGTTTCCTTCTTATTTCTGAGGTAATGTTTTTATTATTTCTGCAGTGTCTGGTGGACCCTGATGCACCAGCAAATCTGGGGATTTATTCCCCTTAGAATGCTGTGAAATTGAAGAAGAGTGAGACGGTAGTCCTACTGATCTCAAAACTTCTCATACGTTAGGTTTAGGATTGTCTCTTCTGTCAGGGAACCTTATTAATGGAGTATGTGGCTTGCCTACCTAAACGACCCTGCTGGCAGACGCCATCTTACTGCTCATCATGACCCCAGGATGGGGCAGCAACTTCGAGGGCACTCGCTAGGCGCAGAGATAACAGGAGTCCTCCTTGAGCTATTCGTTTAGGTATGTTCAACTTGTAGCAAATTTTCTTGGTTTTCATTTACCTGCAAATGTCTTGGTTTCAGGTTCTTTCTTGAAGCCTGTCTTTGCTAGATGGGGAGTTCTGGGTTGACAGTTCTTGTCTGCCAGCACCTGAAAACTGTGCCATGTCCTGCCAGCACTCATGATTTCTGAACACAGACCTGCTGTCGTTTGAATGTCCTAACTGCACAGAGAGGGTGTCACTGTACTCTGCTTTTATTTTTTTTTTAAATATTTTACTTATTTATTTGAGACAGAGAGAGGGAGAGAATCCCAAGTAGGCTCCCCACGCAGTGCAGAGCCCGATGCAGGGCTTGATCCCACAACCCTGATATCACGACCTGAGCTGAAACCAAGACTGAGCCACCCAGGATCCCCTCAAATACTTTTTAGCTCTTTCTCTTTTCCTCCCGGGACTCCTGTGACACACACGTTAGATCTTTTGTTATAGTCCTATAAATCACTGAGGCTCTGTTGCTGGTTTTTTCTATTCTCTGTTTTCTCTGTGTTGTTCACATTTGGTAATTTCTGTTCTTCAGGTTCACTGATTCTTCTCTCTGACGTCTCCATGGTTCCATTGAGCCTGTCCAGTGAGGTTTTCCTTTTGTTTAAGTTTTGCCATTGAAAATTTTCCATATACTTCTTTACATCTTCTCTTTCTTTGCTGAGACTTCGTTTTTTTCATTTGTCTCAAGCCTGTTCATGATTGCTCCCATAAATGCTTTTATTGTGGCTGCAGTAAAACCCTTGTCAGATGACTCCAACATCTGGGTCATCTCTGGTCCAGCTTCTATGTTTCTTTTCTCATTAACGTTGAGATTTTTCTGGTTCTTGTTTCAACAGATAGTTTTCAGTTGTATCCTGGACATTTGAGTATTAAGAAACGTTGAGTATTATCTTACTTATATTTTCTCCTTTGAGGTCTTCTCTGACTTTGCAGGGGAAGGGCAAGAGCCTCACGGCCGCAGGCTGAGAAAAGAAGCCTGGGCTCGCTCTGCCTCCATTCACACTGCCCGGGTGGGGAGATGTGTCATTCCCGCTGGGCCTCCGTTAGCATCCCCTTGGCCCAGGATGGGGGCGCCTTGTACTCTCCCCCACGACCCCAGGACCCGGGAAGGGCAGAGGTGGAAATGTCAGCTCTCCACTGGGCCTTCTCTGACACTGCCCAGCATGAAAAGAGAAACCCACACAGGGAGGCAGCTGTTAAAATTCAGATGACACTGAAAAGCGGAGGATAAAATTACCTTCTCTCTGTCCCTGCCCAGAGGCAACCACTGGTAAAGTCTGTGAGCTGTATCTTCGGTATGTTCTCCATGTTTTCAAATGATGTGCTCATACTGCTGTTTCTTACCAGTTTCATACGGTGCCATTACTACTTTGTAAAGCACACGAAGATTTCTGTTACATTCACTGTTTCTCCACACGCGGCCGCCGTCACCACCACCCCGTCATCCCCACGTGATAATACCATTTCTGCACAACTTTTGGTTCAATCACCAATCACTGTTTATGTTACCAGGACCGTGTACCTATTTCTCTGCGTGGACCCAGGAGTTACACTGCGATCAGGGTTCTGTTTTCACATAACCTTTTCATTCTTAGATGTGGAAACTCTCGTTTTCTTTCTCTTACTTTGTTTTGTTTCTGTTCTTAATCAGATACGCAGATAGTGGTGAGTATTATTTGTGTCTGTGATGTATTTTGCTCTTGTTTCCAGAGCTTTCTCTGCTCTGGCTCCCGTTTGGGCTTTTTGAGTTTGGTATATTTGAGGGTATCTCTCTTCCACACTCATTACTGATTGGTAGCCTGGCTGAGTACAGGATTTTGAGTTAAAAAAATTGTTTTTTCATGGTTTGTAGGCCATGCATTTTTTTCTCTTAAAAGTTTTATGTTGGGGCGCCTGGGTGGCTCAGTTGGTTAAACGACTGCCTTCGGCTCAGGTCATGATCCTGGAGTCCCTGGATCGAGTCCTGCATCGGGCTCCCTGCTCGGCAGGGAGTCTGCTTCGCCCTCTGACCCTCCCCCCTCTCATGAGCTCTCTCTCTCAAATAAATAAATAAAAAATCTTTAAAAAAAAAAAAAAAAGTTTTATGTCATCCTGATTCTTTTTATGTGACTTAAAAAAAAAAAGATTCTATTTTTTTTTTTTAAAGATTTTATTTATTCATTTGAGAGAGAATGAGATAGAGCATGAGAGGGGGGAGGGTCAGAGGGAGAAGCAGACTCCCTGCCGAGCAGGGAGCCCGATGCGGGACTCGATCCTGGGACTCCAGGATCATGACCTGAGCCGAAGGCAGTCGCTTAACCAACTGAGCCACCCAGGCACCCAAAAAAAGATTCTATTTTTAAGTAATCTCTACACCCAACATGGGGCTGGAACTCACAACCCGGAGATCAAGAGTCACACACTTTACTGGCTGAGCCCTCCAGGCATGCCTTATATGACTTTTTGTTTATTTGTTTCGTGTGTGTGCTTAGGACTTGATGAGTCTTAACCTCCTGAATTGGTCTTTTAAATTTCTTCTTTTCTCCTAATTTCCATTTCTGTCCTAATTTTTCCCCTACTTTTTGAGGTATTGGTTTTTAGAAAGTAAGTGAAAGATTGCTGTGTCACCCTTCCGCCTGTGGGTGCTCAGAGGACCTGCCACAGCTCTCCTGTGGTGTGGGGTCCGCCAGCGTCACACCCTGCCCTGAAAATACACTGCTTCCCATGCTTGGCCCCAGGAGATGAAGCGCCTTGCACAGTGTACAGCTAGACCACAGACGCCCTGACTGATCTCCCTTCTCCTGGCTCCGAGGGACTGTCTGTTTCCACTCCATCCCCCGTCGGCCTGGTTAAAAACACTGCTGCCCGGCATGCAGACGTGTGAGATCCGAATAGCCACGCCAGCTTGTTCCTCGTTCTTGCACTCGGCAGGTGTCTGTGCCCTACCGTAGCCACATGGAATCCAGAAAGTTTCTGTGCACAGCTCAGGTGAAGAAAGAAATAAGTACGTTATGGTGGATAAGCTTCTGGACAAGAATTAGGTACGCGGTTTTATATTTCAGAGAAAGCTTCTAGTTGAGGGTCCCCATCTGTTGTAAGCCCTTAGTGATTGCCGGGTGACGGGGGATGGCTTACACGGAAGAGATTCACTTCATACTCGTAGGCTATTCATTCAGCCACTTCGAGTTCCAAGTCAACTGCTGTGTTCCCTTACCTCTCCGGCCTTGGGTCACGGCAGTGCCTAGGGGCCGTGGTCAGACCTGTGTGTCTTGCCCTTTGGCACAGGATTTCCCTTTTAAAGATGCCTTAGGCCCCGGCATTACTTCTGCTGGGTCACAGGAACCTGGTACATAAGAGAACCCAGGAAGTATTTGCTTACTGAATCGTAAGAAGAGGCCTACTTCTGTTTCATGGAGGCTGGTCGATCTTGTAATAATTTTCACTCAGCGTATTATCGATGGTCTTACTTGTCTGAGGATGGATCCAGTTTCTAAGAAAATCCACTTCATTGAGAGGTGACATACCATGAACTTTACCCATTTTAGGTACAAGATTCAGTGGTTTTGAGCATATTTGTAGACTCCTGCAGCCATCCCAACGATCGGATTTTAGAACATTTCCGTCACCCTAAAAAGCAATCTGTCTGTTGGCCATCACTCGCCATCCTCCCCCACCTCCAGCACTTCTGTCTCTGTAGGCTTCTCTGTCTTGGCTAGCTTATGTAATGTGGCTGTCGCCTCTGCCTGTCTTCACCCAGCATCCCGGGTTCAAGGCTCGTCCCTGTTGCAGCACATAGCGACACTTTCTTCCAGTTGCCGGATAATGGTCCCTTGGGTGGATATACAACATTTGATTCATTCAGCAGTCGATGGACATTTGGGTTGTTTCCACTTTGGGGCTTGTGATAACGCTGCTGTGAACATCCGGGTACAAGTTTTTGTGTGGACGGACATATATTATCATTTCTTTGGGATAGGTACTCAGGCGTGGGATGGCTGGGTCACGTGGTGAGTGTGTTTACCATTTCAAGAATCAGCCAGACTTTTCCGGACTGGCTGCAGCATTTTACATTCCTGCTAGCAGTTGTAACAAAGCGTGTGGGAGTTGCGATTTCTCCACATCCTTGCCAACACCTGTTATGTCTTTCTTTCTGAATGTAGCCATTCTAGTGGGTGTGAGGTAGCATTTCACTATAGTGTATCTTCAGCCTTGTTATGGAGTAGTAAGACTTACTCTAGATAGAAGTCCACAACCAGATATGTGATGTGCATATGTTTTCTCCCAGTCTCTGGGTTGTCTTTTCGCTTTCTTAATGGTATAATTTAAGGAACAAAAGTTTTAAATTTTGGTGAAGTCCAATGTATCAATTTTTTTTAATCACGTGCACTTTTGTTGACATGTCATATCTTTTTTTTTTTTTTTTAAGATTTTATTTATTAGAGAGAGAGAGAGAAACAGCATGAGAGGGGATAGGGTCAGAGGGAGAAGCAGGCTCCCCGCTGAGCCGGGAGCCCGATTTGGGACTCAATCCCAGGACTCCGGGATCATGACCTGAGCCGAAGGCAGTCACTTAACCAACTGAGCCACCCAGGCGCCCGACATGTCATATCTTAAAAAAATCATTGCCTAACACAAGGTCACAAGCAGGGGGAGAGGCAGAGGCAGAGGGAGAAGCAGGCTCCCCACTGAGCAGGGAGCCCAATGCGGGACTCGATCCCATGACCCCGGGATCATGACCTGAGCCGAAGGCAGACGCTTAACCGACTAAGCCACTCAGGCGTCCCCTAAGAATGTTTTCTAATCATAATTGGGATTTTTACATCAGGCTTTACTTTTGAGCATGCAGGTCTGGCTTTAAGATCTACTTGTATATTGAAGTTAAAACACATTTCTACCATGTGGCATAAACATAGATGCACAGATCATTGAAACATGGTAAGATCTAAAAATATCCCCCCACATATTTGGATAATTGGGTTCTTATAAAACACAAAGGCCATGCAGGAGTGCCTGGGTGTCACAGTTGGTTAAGTGTCCGACTCGGTTTCAGCTCACTTCATGATCTCGGGGTCGTGAGATCGAGTCCCATGTCCAGCTCTGCGCTCAGCATTGGGTCCGCTTGTCCCTCTCCCTCTGCTCCTCCCCACCTCTTGAAAGCACATGTGCTTGCTCTCTCTCTCAAATAAATAAAAATCTTTAAAAAACACACACACAAAGGCCATGCAGTGGACAAAGAATAGCCTTTTCAACAAAGTGTGGAACAATCAGCTATCCATATGCAAGGGACGCTGGGGGGCTCAGTTGGTGAAGCGTCCACCTTCGGCTCAGGTCATGACCCCAGCGTCCTGGGATCGAGTCCAGCATTGGGCTCCCTGCCCAGCGGGGAGCCTGCTTCTCCCTCTTCCTCTGCCCCTCCCCCTGCTCATGCACTCACTCTCTCTCTCTCATAAATAAATAAAATCTTTAAAAAAGAAAAGATATCCATATGCAAGAAAAATCACCTTTAATCCACACACCTCTTACCACATGCAAAAGTTAACTCAAAATGGATTAAAGACCAGTGAAAAGTCATAGCTGTAAAACCCCTGGAAGAAAACAGAGGAGAAATGTTTCCTACCATGGATTAAGTGAAGATTTCTTAGATGTGACCCCAAAAGCACAACCTTTTAGAGCAAAAGGATAAATTGAGCTGCTCTTCATAAGATGCCACTGAGCGAGCACAAGGACAAACCACACAGACTAGGAGAAAATACTTAAAGAGTGTATATGTGATGAAGGATTTATATCCAGAATATGGAATGGATTCTCAAAACTCAGCAACAGAAGAACATTAAAAATTGGCTAAAGACTGCACAGACCCCTCCCCGTTGTAGGTATGCATGCGGCAGAGACACATGAAAACGTGCTCGACCTCGTTAGTCATCAGGAAAGTGCAAGTGAAAGCCACAATGAGATACCACTACAAACCTTAGATCTAACTAAAATCAAAACGACTATACCAAGTATTGGCAAGGACAGGGGAATGTAAGGTGGCACAGCTAGTTTGGAAAACAGTTTGTTGGTGTTTTTAAGGTTCAGCCTACCCCTGCGGTGGGATGTGGCCGTAGTGCTCTGCGTCCCACACTTAGGGACTCACCAGAGAGCAAGGAAAGCACACACCAAGACTGATAAGTGAGTGCTCCAAAACTGGAAACCAAATGTTTATCAACAGAGAAATGGAAAAATAAATCCAGGCATATCCACAGGGGGCTACTACCCGGCCATAAAGAATCAAGTACTAATGCACACAAGAACTTTGGGGAACCTGAAAACAATTCTGTTGAGTCAAAGAAAGCAGAGTACATAGTGCATGCTTGCACGTCTATAAAATTCCAGAAAATGTGAACTAATCTGTAGTGGCAGAACAGATGAGCGGCTGCCTGGGGATTGAGGGTGTGAGGGGAGAGCGGCAGGGAAAGGCCACAGTGGTGTCCTCAGTAATTTTTTAAATTGTAAAGGTTTCCTGAGACCTGTGTGGGGTCCTTCGCCCTGTAGGGTAAGACGGCGCTCAGGCTGCGGGATAGTGCTCCATCATGATGCTGCAGGTGTTCGGCAGTCAACTTTCCTTTTCTTCCCTATTGCCAAGTAGTATATCCTAGCATCTCAAGAGAAAGTCCAATGTGTTGAACATTGAAAGGTCATTGAATTAAAAGTATTTAGCTTCCCTAAGGTAACTGAAGAACAAAACTAACAGAATCAAAATTTTAGCTAGAAAGAACTCTACCTCTTTATGGAAGAATAAATTAATGGTTAAGTCTGAGTGTGTTCATTAGAAAACACGAGACCCATTACTTATAGGTGCATCTGCGTGTGAACAACGGTCTTATCACTGTGAGCTATGGGAAGCTTCTCCAGAATGGTTGAGGGCTCTTCGTGGAGGAATCAGGAATGTTCCTAATGAACCTCAATGTCAGGCAGCGTTTGGGGCCTGCTCTTTGCTCCTGGTACCGAGAGTCTGGTGAGCACCAATGAGGGCAAGAGTTTCTTCTGGGGGACTCAGGCAAGGCTTCCTGGAGGAGGCATTGTTTGAGAATCCCCCTATGTGTAAATGAGGAAGAAAGTTTAGGGAGAAACGAAGTACTGAGAGCAAAGAGAAGAAGGCTTTGTTTAGGGAACGGCAAGAGGTGTGGTCAGTGGGGTGTGGGAGTCGTGGAGAATGAGAGGAAAGAGGGAGCTAGGATGGGAGCGATCAGGTCCTTGAGGGCCTTCGTGCTGTGGTGAGATATGGGCTTGGTTCTGCTGCAGGGAACACCAGGTGAGGGTCAGCAGATGTTTTAGGAAGATCTGGCGGCATCGCACAGGGTCCCAGAGAGGGGAGGTTTAGAGACAGGACCAGTTAGGAGGATGCGACATTCGGCCCTGACTGAGGACAGGGTAATGGGAGGCCCCCTGCCAGAACTGGGAGAAGGTACCGAGGTCAGAGGAAGGAGAGAAACCTGCTGGAATTCCAGGCTCGTGTGGCGGTCCTCGTCTGAGCCAGAGAACCCTGGCAGCACACGGGTTTGGGCAGGAACGTGGGCTGGACTTCTCTGAAGGTTATACTTTCATGAGGAGGTACTTTTAATTTTAATAAAGTCTAATTTATCAATTTTTTTCTTTAAAAAAAAAGTCCTCTTCCCACATCTCATGTTGATTTTTTTTTTTAAAGATTCTATTTTATTTATTGAAGACTTTTGACCCCCCCCTTCTTCTCTAGATATCATTGACCCTGCGATCCTGCGCCCCGGACGCCTAGACAAAACACTGTTTGTGGGTTTGCCACCCCCAGCAGACCGTCTGGCCATCCTAAAAACCATTACAAAAGTGAGTACAAAGGAAATGGCATGTTTTTGTGTGTTTCTCTCCTTTTAGATACAGACAGGTATCTGTAGCTTTAAATATTTGCTCAGCCTGTGTCTCCCAAAGAAAGGTGAATGATTCTGATAATTGAAGAGATTGTCCATTCTTTTTTATTTGCTTAAAATAAAAGGGATATTGAGAGTTATATGTTTGACTGATACATTTGAGATTTTACTCTCTTCGCACTTTTTTGTTCTTTTAGATCTTTGATAGAGAAATTGCCCTTGTAGGAATTTGAAATGGAACAGAAACTTTAGGAGCTGAGAAGTGAATAGACACAGACCGTTATAAATATCCGGGGAAACTGAGTCTCAATCACAGTGTTGAGTCTGTCCTCCATGTTTCTATATGCCAACTTTTTTTAAAAAAGATTTTATTCATTTATTTGAGAGAGAGCGTGTGCATGAGTGAGGGGAGGGCCAGAGGGAGAGAGTCTGGGGCTGACTGTGCACGGAGCACAGAGCCTGACGGAGGGCTCAGTCCCACAACCCTGAGATCACGACCTGAGCTGAAACCAAGAATCGGACGCTCAACCAAATGCGCCACCTAGGTGCGACCCCCCCCCCCTTTTAAGTAAACTACACCTCACGTGAGCTTCAAACTCATGACCCCAAGATGAAGGGTCAACACTACCAACTGAGCCAGCCAGGCCCCCCTGGTACACGCCAACTTTTATGATGCCTGTATAGTATTCATGTTGCTATTTTTATAAAAATAATAAACAATACTGACAAAATACAAAGACGAAAGCAATCACCCTGAATTGTATGGCTACAAAAATAATGCGTGTTGACATTTAGTGCAGACATCATTCCTGACGTCTTTATTCAGCGTGGGTGGTGGGTGGTTCAGAGAAGGAGGGGCTGCAGACTTAAATACGTTAAATAGAGTTAACTTTTTTTAGTTTAAAAAAAGTCCAAGCTAAAGCAATTATTAAACCTCCAGTAAATGTTTTTCTCCATAAATGATATTATTTCCTAAAATAGCACCCTAAGGGTTAAAAATGTAAAAAGATCAGGAAAGCCAAGTAAGCAGCGGAACCGCTCGTTTTTGTTTTAAGATTTTTTTATTTTTATTTGAGAGAGAGTGGGGGTGAGGGGCAGAGGGAGAGAGTCTTAAGCAGACTCTGCACTGAGTGAGCCTTAGTCTCACAACCCTGAGATGGCAACCTGAGCTGAAACCAAGAGTCAGACAAGATGGTTCCTGCCTTTATTTGGTTTCCACTAGTAAACGTTAAACCTTACACGTGTGTGGTATTCTCTTTCTATATCGGCAGAGGAAGATTCCGGGCCGTCATTACCTAAAACTGCATAGAGCCGTGTCTGCCACTACCTCCTGAAGGAGGGGGCATGAGGGTGACCAGCCTTGTGGGTGGAGGCCCCAGTGAGAGCAGTCTGGAAGACTGCCTGGAGGAGGTGAAGCTAGAGGCTGTGAAGTGAGGTGCGCCGGACATGAGCCCGTTTCAAGGGGTTACGTGTGAGAACTGGGTCTGGTGTGAATGAACAGGATGCTGGATGGACCGTAGAGTTGAGGGGCAAAGACAGATGAAGAGAAACTCTCCGCTTGGGCCACTGAGTGGATGGGGGTCTGGGAGCGAGGAGCTGCTGCTGCCCGAGGTCGGTCTCCAGGCGCGAGTTGGCTCGGAGCCTGGGAGCTCGGGAGAGCCCTCTGGCCACTACCAGCATGGCTACCAGTCAGAGACCTGAAGACACGTGGCTTCAGTGCAGTGCTCTCGACCTAGGGCGGCCTGACAGCCAGCAGCCCACCCCTGGGCAGCAGCTGGGGACACTTGTTGGGGGCTCAGGCCGGGGGCGAGCTACGGTGCACAGAACAGCCCCGCAGCACCACGTACCTGACCCACGACGTCTGCAGTGCGCGTCGTCATGCGTCCTGCGTCTCTGTAGCCTGCGAGTTCGGTGACGGGTGCATGCAGCGTTTCCGTCCCCGCCCTGGGCTCTGTCCGGGAGCTGTGTTACAGAGGTGTTGTTTGCTTTGGTTAAAGCGTGTGTGTACAAACACAGACATACAAGCACGTGCACATGCTCCTAATTTGTTTCCATGTGTTCCTTGTAGTTGTGATGGCCCGATAATCCTTCCTTCCTTCCACTCTTGCCCCCGGGGTAGCACAAAGACTGGAGGAGGCGTGCCAGACCGGAGCTGTGTGGTGCTCAGGGCCGCACACATTCGGACCCAGGGCGGTGACCGATCGCTGTTTCCCTCGTGTTCTCCTCTGTGGGTGCTCGGCACCGCGGGACAGCCTGACGCTTCCTCCAGCTAGAATCCCGGTGCCACAGTTATTAGCCCTCAGACTCGGATAAAAGCACCCCACCTCAAAGGCAAAGTTATTAAGGAAATAATAGAATATTGTGCACGTGAAGGATCTCTCGGTCAACAAGCATGTGCACTCGGTGAGGATGGGAAACCCTCGGACACAGGCCTTCCCTCTGAGGGGCTCGTCTCCTAGATGACAGGGTGATACGCACGTTTATAAATGTGAGGCCCCTGATGGTGTCAGGCTGGGCCTGAGGTCAGGGGCCCTGCTTCAGTCCGCCGCCTTGTATTTCCAGATGTCCTGTCGTGAGCATATGGCGGGGGGGGGGGGGGGGGTTCTTTTTTTTTTTTTTTTTTTAATAGTTACCTGGCATAAATGTGGAGGTTTAGGAGGAATTGTGTAGAATTAGAGACAACGGTCCTTTGGGCAACTTCCACGCACAAAGTTGTGAATATGGAGAGAAAAAAACCAGAAAAGGACATTTTAATAGGAGAATCAGTGTGACTTTAAAAGCAGCTTTCTGGAGCACTGTGGTCCGTTCTCAGCATCTGTCAGTGATAAAGGCAAAGGAGGGCTTTTGGTGATTTCCTCTCTGACTCTAGTGGCTATTTTTGCTTCATTTAGGGGTGTGCTGCCTGCCTCCGTGGGAGCCTCAGAGCCTCACACCCAGACCTGCAGGGGGACAGTTCTCAGCGCCTGGGCGCCTGCCCACCCACAGAGGGCTGCTCACCCTGCAACACCCACCCTGCCCCCTCCTCCTCCACCCCCCTCCTCTCCGTCCTCTCCATCCTCCCCCTCCTCCCTTCTTCCTCCCCCTCCCTCCCCCGCTCTGTCTTCCCCCTCCCCCTCCTTCCCTCATTCCTTCCTCCCCCCTCCTCTCCCTGTCTTCCTCCTCCCCTCCCCCTCCCCATTCCTTCCTCCCTCCTCTCCCTGTCTTCCCCTCCCCCTCCCTCCACCCATTCCTTCCTCCTCCTCTCTCCCCCTCCTCCCTCCTCTCCCTCTGTCTTCCCCCTCCCCTCCCCCATTCCTTCCTCCTCCGGCTCCTCTCCCGCCCCCCCTCCAGGGCCTGGGATGTGCAGCTCACAGGCTGTGTTGACAGCTGGAGCCAGAGCGGGCAGAGGGACAGAACGCAGAACCTCAGACAGCAGGGACTGCCTGCCTGCATACACTCTGCAAATCGGCCTGAACTGAGAAAAACTGTGATTTTCAATGTTTACCCTTTCAGTTCCAAAGTTCACCAAATTTTTGCTCAAATTCCCATATTGTTGTATATACCATTTCCTCTTATTAATACGTCAAATAATAGGGGGAGATGACAGTAGAATTCTCTAATTTTGGTCTTAGAAGTCTGAAAAGACTTGCAGGTCAGAGCAACTTTTCAGTATCTATTGGAGTCTGATTCTTAAGAGAAAATTAGGAAAACAAATTACTTATTTTGGTATTTCTGGTAATGATGTGGTAACAAGATGCTTATCACCAAAAGGCCCTTGGACAAAGGAATTTTTTCTTTAACTTCTATTTCTTCCTTAATAAATGTAATTAAAATAAAATGTCTGCCAAGTGCTTTGAGATAATACATAGTCTTTAAAATAGTGGTAAAAATCACAAAGACCCAAAATTCCCCATTTTTAAAAAAGATTTTTAATTTATTTATTTGAAAGAGAGACAGCAAGAGCGAGAGAGTGAACACAAGCAGGGGGAATGGGAGAGGGAGAAGCAGGCTTCCCGCCGAGCAGGGAGCCCGATGCAGGGCTCCATCCCAGGACCCCGAGATCATGACCTGAGCCGAAGGCAGACACTTAACCATCTGAGCCACCCAGGTGCCCCTCCCCATTTATTTTTTATGGTGTGTCCCAGAAGACTAAAATATATATTAACATCTCACCTAGAAACGTTATCTGTTAAATTTTCATGAGCTAAGAATATCAGATACAATAACAGGTAATGTTTAGGAACCTCGTAACAGTGTTCCGGGCATATTGAACTGCTCTGCTATTGTTTCCATTTAGTGACCAGCAGGAGCAGGGTACAGAGGGGTACGTTTCCATGGATATGTTCAGAGACTGACAAAAAATTCCAAACCGACAATTACCATGTTATCATGGTAAGATTATGTTAATTTTCTTTATTTTTTTGTGATCAACTATGTAAAGAGATATCCTGCTGATTCCAGAGTCTGTTGTATGACAAAGGATAGGTTTCTGTGATTAAATATAGATGTAATCATTGAAATAAAAGTTATAGGGGCGCCTGGGTGGCTCAGTCAGCTGAACATCTCATTCTTGTCCTGAAATCGAGCCCCGCATCAGGCGCTCTGATCAGCAGGGAGTCTGCTTGGGATTCTCTCCCTCTTCCATTCCCTCTGCCTGCCCCCAGTGGCACCCCCCCCCCAAGTAAATAAATAAATCTTTTAAAAAATAAAAAAGAGGGGCGCCTGGGTGGCTCAGTCGTTAAGCGTCTGCCTTCGGCTCAGGTCATGATCCCAGGGTCCTGGGATCGAGCCCCGCATCGGGCTCCCTGCTCGGCGGGAAGCCTGCTTCTCCCTCTCCCACTCCCCCTGCCTGGGTTCCCTCTCTTGCTGTGTCTCTCTCTGTCAAATAAATAAATAAAAAATCTTTAAAAAAATAAAAATAAAAAAAATAAAAAAAATAAAAATAAAAAAGAGGGATGCCTCGGTGACTTAGTCGGTTAAGCATCCGCCTTCGGCTCAGGTCATGATCTCAGGGTCCTGGGATCGAGCCCTGCATTGGGCTCCCTGCTCAGCGGGGAGTCTGCTGCTCCTTCTCCCTCTGCCCCCACCACTCATGTGCACGCACTCTCTTTAATAAATAAATAATAAATAATCTTGAAAAAATAAAAATAAATAAAAGTAATAGTACAACATGAAATATTTTTTGAACCCCTGTTCTATAACATCTCATGCTTAATCAGAATTACAGGAATAATAGTGTAAATGGGTCCTAACTTGCTTTTTCTTAATCATGATAAAATATGTTTAAATTTACCATTTTATCCATCTTTTTAATTGGAGTATAATTAATATAGTGTAATATTAGATTCTGGTGTACACTATAGTGATTCAGCACTTCCATATGACCCCTGGTGCTCGTCATGACAGGTGCACTCTTCAGTCCCCATCTGTTATGTCACCCATCCACCCCCACCCCCTCTGGTGACCATCAGTGTGTTCTCTAGAGGTAAGAGTTTGTTTCTCTCTTTCTCTCTTTTTCCCCTTTGCTTATTTGCTTTCTTTCTTAAATTCCACATATGAGTGAAATCATATGGTATTTGTCTTTCTCTGACTGATTTCACTTATCATCGTACTCTCTGGCTCCATCCATGTTGTTGCAAATGGCAAGATCTGACTAGTATTTCATTGTGTATATATACCACATCTTCTTTACCCATTCATCACTTGATGGACAACTGGGCTGCTGTAAACATCGGGGTGCATGTATCTCTTTGAATTAGTGTTTTTGTATTTTTTTTTTTTAAGATTTTATTTATTTGACAGAGAGAGACACAGCGAGAGAGGGAACACAAGCAGGGGGAGTGGGAGAGGGAGAAACAGGCTTCCCACTGAGCAGGGAGCCTGATGTGGGGCTTAATCCCAGGACACTGGGATCAGGACCTGAGCCGAAGGCAGGCGCTTTACGACTGAGCCACCCAGGCGTCCGGTGTTTTTGTATTCTTTAGGTAAATACCCACTATTGCAACTGCTGGCTCATAGGGTAGTTTTATTTGTAATTTTTTGAGAACTTTCCTACTGATGTCCAGAATGGCTGCACCAGCTTGCATTCCCACCAACAGAGCACGAAGATTCCCCTTTCTCCACATCCTCACCAACACCTGTTGTTTCTTGTGTTGTTGATTTTAGCCGTTCTGACAGGTGTTAGGTGGTATCTCATCGTGGTTTTGATTTGCATTTCCCTGATATGATGAGTGATGTTGAGCATCTTTTCATGTGTCTATTGACCATCTGTATGTCTTCTCTGGAGAAATGTCTGTTCATGTCTTTTGCCCATTTTAATAGGATTATTAGGGGTTTTTTGGTATTGAGTTGTGTGACTTCTTTATATATTTATGTATTTTGACATATCAGATATGTCATTTGCAAATACCTCCCATTCAGTAGGTTATCTTATCGTTTTGTTGATGGTTTCTTTTACTACACAGATAGTTTTATCTTCATGTAGTAATATAATTCCCTTTGGCTTTCCCTTGCCTGAGACAGAAGTAGAAAAATGTTTCTACAGCCAGTGTCAGAGACATTACTGCCTACATTTTAACCATTGTAAAGTGTACAGTTCTTTGCCATTGTTACTTTCACATTGTTCTTGTTAAACAACACAACTGATGGTTAGGCGACTGCCTTCAGCTCATGTCATGATCCTGGAGTCCCGGGATCGCGTCCCACATCGGGCTCCCTGCTCAGCGGGGAGCCTGCTTCTCCCTCTGACCCTCTGACCCTCCTCCCTCTCATGCTCTCTCATTCTCCCTCTCAAATAAATAAATAAATAAAATCTTGGAAAAAAAAAAAAAACACAGCTAACATTATTTAAAAAAATAATAACACAACTGAACTGAGTAATTTAAAAATCAAATTGGCATAATCATCAATTCATGAATCAGCAGCATTCCATCCAGCATGTAGAAAGGAGCTCTGAAGAACTGTAGGAAAAGAAAGGTTTTTTAAGGCAGAAAGGAGGTGGGACAAGGAAGTGTATTAGGAAGGACTACATCGTTTCACACCAAGTCACCTTCCTATGGGGTCTGAAGGGTCTATCGCAGGGTGGGTGGGATTGTCTCACTAGTTCGGACCCGCTGGTTCCAGACCACCGGGATGAAGGTCCCTCCCCGCATTAGGCGGTACCCCTGCTGGTGGGGACCCAGGCCTGAACGATCCCCTTCCCGTAGTCAGGGGTCCCCTCACTGGTGGGAACCTGAGTTTGAACGTCCCCTTCCTACGGTCAGGGGTCCCCCTCCTACGGTCAGGGGTCCCCCTCCTATGGTCAGGGGTCCCCCTACTGGTGCAGACCAGGAGTTCCAGACCCAGGGGCTGAAGGTCACCTTCTAGGAGAGGCTGAACCTGCAGTTGGGTTGTGTGTTAGGTCTGGGTTTGCTGACTGGGACTCGGCACAGCTGATTCCGTCCATGGGCTTGTCTCTTAACAGTTCTCCCACTTTTGATCCGACCTTCAGCCTACCTGAGGATGTGATAAAAATTTACGGCACTGGGGCTACTCCCCGCTCGGTCTCTGCAGTTCTCAGTTTGCTGATGCTCTGGGGTAAGCACAGGTCATGCCTTGAGGCTCACAACTTCTAAGTGCGTCATTCTCTTAGTTCCATTTCTGACTCTGGTTCCTAAGGAGCTTGTGGGCTTGGTGGTCAGCGGCCAGGAACGTGCCTCTGAAGATTTGAGGGAATACAGCATACTAGGGCGCCAACTCTGGTTATTATGAGCAGGATAGTTGCCAGTGTCTGGAGTGCACTTCGGAGCCATGGTCCCCAAGACCCAGACCAACCAAAATCAAGTCAAAGAAAGACCCTGTTGAAGGAATTACCTTCGTAAGCCAAGTGGCTTGTTCGGTGACTTTATGTAGCTGAGTTTCAGCTTCCCCAGAAATGTTAATCCAAGCGCAGCAGGTGGTGTTGGCCACAGTATGGACGCCTCCTTTTTTAGCTAAAATATAATCAAGGGCAATGCTGCTATCAGAACAACTTTGGCCAGAGTGTGAGGGTTTTTGTTGGATAGCTCTGCTTTATGAGCAGATTCGGTAGTATTTTCAAGAGTTAAGGAGAGGATCCTGATCTTAGCTGCATTTACATTTATTCCTACCAATTTCAGGGAAGCTGGGACCTGCCAGAGGGAGCTAATTTTGAATCATGAGGGCCTTCTGGTACAGCCATGGAGTCCAGTAAAATTTAAGGGTCTGTAAACCGCATGGAAGATTTTATTCTGGTTTCGTCTGCCTTGTTTGTCTTTCTTTGTGTAGAGCCTGGACGCAAGGTTCCATGGGTTTGGGGTTGTTAACCAGAGACAGGAAAGTGGACCCCAGGCTCAGAGAGGCAGAACAGAGAGGGGCTGAGTTTGTTCGAGACACTGAACTGAGGCAGGAGCATCATGGCAAATCCAGCAGTCAGTTGGAAGTTGGATTACCCGCCCCTGCCTTAGTAATGGCCTGGAAGATACAGATGATGTTGTTACCTTTTTAGGCCAATGCCAGACTGGAGGAAAAAGAAGAAAGGGTTTTGTGGTTAGTTGAAGTGTGAAGGTTTCATCTGGCGACTTAGGAGGAAGCAGTCCACCTCGATGTTGCCTGCTTCTCTTCCCATCACTTTGACTTGAGGTCTCCAGCTGCGGCAGACCAGATGTCAGGTGACCTTGTTCAGCTGTGTGCGGCGTATGCAGAGTTGAACCCCTGAACTCTGGCTGCCGTCTGCCTTGGGAGGGCCGCCTGGCATGGGCCCGTCAACGGGGGCTGGAAGTTAGTTTTTGTTCCTAGTGATTCTAATCCATAAGGGTGGGGAAACCAGAAATGTTACTGTGGAGAGTCATGGGCAGATGTTTGAGGAAATTGGAATTCAGGACCCAGTCTAGTCACAGGTGTATAACAAAGCCTCAGCGGCAGTTAACGGGATTAGAATGGAACATGGACAAAGTACAAATGAGTCTTTCTCAATTTGAAAGACCTAAGTCTTTCAAATTTTTTGAATTTTAGGGGGATCAGGCTGGGAGAAAAGTAAATGGCTTCATCTTTGTTTACAAAGGCTTTACCAAAGTGCTATAAGTCATCTCTGGTTCCTCAAATCTGGAAAAATAAAATATTAAAGAACCAGCAGCTCTTCCAGCAAGAGTCATAAAAACTGTAATCCTGGGCACCTGGGTGGCTCAGTGTTTAAGTGTCTGCCTTTGGCTCAGGTCATGATCCCAGGGTCCTGGCATCGAGCCCTGCTCGGCGGGAAGCCTGCTTCTCCCTCTCCCTCTCCCACTCCCCCTGCTTGTGTTCCCTCTCTCGCTGTCTCTCTCTCTGTTGAAAAATAAATAAAATCTTTAAAAAGCAAAAAAAAAAAAAACACCTGTAATCCTCAGTTCATTCAGTCCCGTGTTATTAATTCTTGTTCTTTTTGAACCCAGGTTTTGCCATTAGTTCCAGAAATTCTTGTGCAATTCATTTTTATGATCTTGAAGTTACCACAAACCTGTATTTGCCCAAGGGCTTTCTGTGAACCTCCTTGAAGATGACCCACTTTGGCAGGAACATTGCAAAAGCATCCGACTAAAAGAATAACTGTAAATGACAGACAACTTCAAAAAATGTCCATTGTAAAGATCAATTAGAGTCCATTATGATGGGATTGACAGGAGATTTGGTTGTTTCTGTGACAGAATTTTCAAATGACAACTGGGAAAACAATGGTAACATTATACTGGCTATACCAGACTCTAGGAATCTTATGTAGTGTCTGTGAGAGTTACGTACCCACACAGTATGCGGTAAACAAGGCTGGCTTACCCCGTAGGGCTTTCCCCCTCACCCATGACGACATAGCCAGTAAGCCGTCCTTCAACATCTCTCTCTTTATAAGGAGAGAAAAAAATCCTTGGCGATGTCGTAGGGACCCTTTGGTCAATTTCAAAATTAACTCTAAGTTAAGACTTCTTTTAAGATTTGAAATTGGCAAGTTTGCCAAAAATATCGAAGGTTTAAAACACTTGGTCAAATAGGATCACAGGCCGCTGTGAAACATCTGGTTACCTTCTTAACCGTGGTGACACTTAAAGACCTCTTGGGCAAATACAGAAAATTAAATGCTTATATAATTTCCTTTTTTTTTTTTTTTTTTTTTTGAGGGAGGAGGGGCAGAGTGGGGGAGAGACAGAATCCCAATGGACTCCACCCTCAGCATGGAGCCTGACGTGGGACTCTATCTCATAGCTCTGAGATCATGACCTGAGACAAAATCAAGAGTCAGACGCTCAACTGACTGAGCCACCCAGGCGCCCCTATAATTTCTTATTTAAGAGCAGACCAATAATCCACGGAAACTCATCCTTTCAGCAGATGAAAGAAAATTAAGGTTTAGTTCTACCTAACTACAACATTGGTACTAAAGCTTTTTTAACCCTTAAATGTATTCCATCTTACTCACCTTGACCACACATAAAATTTCTTTTTCAACTGTTAACCTTAATTTATAATGAAAGTTAAGAAGTAAGCAATTGTGGACTGTTTGTTGCCTTGCCAAATTTACAAATACTGTTCACAATTTCTAGAAATGTATGTTTTCTCACAGTAACTTTTGGGTGACACAAAACATGTTTTTTAACAGACCCAAATATCTTTTGTTCCTCTGCAAAGGAAGCTAATTGTAGATGAACCTGGTGTTAAAAAATGTTTCAGTATTTCATTTGAGGATGACCTAGACAGTGAATTTCATTTAAGTCATCATTTAACTGAACAAAACTTTAAGGGTTCGAGGAACCAAAAGATCTTTGGAAAGTATTTGCTGAAAATTTCACCTAGAGATTCTTTCCATTTACATCTATTTAAATCGTTAGTTTTTAATAGTTATGCTTTGATTACTTATGAAAATTTCACTGATGTTGAACACAAAGTCATTCCAGGTTAGTTTTTGGGGCAACCGATTCTGTAACAGGTAACAGGAACTAACTTGATTAGTAAGCCCGAGTGGAACAGAAGTTGCATTATATTCAGTGTTAATAACTCCAGAGACATGTCTATTTTAATTAAACCAACAAACTGAAAGTAGCTTTTCGTCTCCAGAGATTATCCTAGATCATGTGAACTTGAGGGAAAAGCTCCAAAGATTTGGGTTAGTTTTTGTATTTTTAAGAGTTTTAGGGATCCTTCCACAAAGCCTGCAGAAGGCTTTTCTTTCCATCTGGTGGCATAGTTTTAGCTTAGAGGAGAGAGGGCCGAAAAAACGTTCCTATTAGGTTCTGAGTATCAGCTTCCTGTTTGGCCAAGTACTAAAGCAATCCTTTTAAATCTTTTGTCAGTTTTAACTGGGACAAATATTTCTGGCAATATTGATCCACCCCTTGGACTTAAGAGACGTCACCAAAGAGGGCACCAAAGTTTTGTCTCTTTCTTTTTCTGCTGATGCTACAGACAGGTCTGGGAGGACTGACTCTCGTGGGACTGCTCACCCTCTGGCGGCTTTTGTGTTTCCCAGGATCCCGTCTGCAGGCTCCGTGCAGGTTAAGGCAGAGGTGTGGCTCTGCTATCCCCCAGACTTTGACAAGGTTTTCCATTAATTTTAATTCCGGTTTCCTGGCTGTTTCTGGAGTGAGGTCGCAGCCCATCGAGCCATCCCTGGGAGCCTTGCCAACTCTGGCATGGCTGGGCGGGAGCTCCGTCTCAGGGGAGTAGGGGTATGCGCAGGCACTACTTCGCCAGATCTTGGCTCTTGTTCCATAGTCCTTCAGAGTCAGATCGGTGGCCTCTCATCCTGTTTCCTGCCTTCTTATCAACCCATTAATCATAGGAGAGAACTCAAGTGCAAAAGCCTTCCAGGATCCTCCCTGGGCTTAGGAAATTTTTTAGCGGTGACCTTGAATTTGGCTTTTGGCCAAGGAATGAAAGCTGCCCCGGGGGGGGGGGGGGGGGGGGGGGGGGGGCCGCCTCTGGGGGGGGGGGTGGGGAAAAAGGGGCCGAGCCGTGCGGGTGTCACGGGGGGGAGAGGGGGGGGGGG
>NC_058408.1:67779963-67811504 GCF_002201575.2 Neomonachus schauinslandi
ACCCCTACTCCCCTGAGACGGAGCTCCCGCCCAGCCATGCCACCAATGACTTGGGTGGCATTGTTTGAAAAGGAGCCTAGCTGAGCGTGTCCTCAGGGTGGAAAGGGGCTGAGGCTGAGGAGTACTGGAAGGAGGAGCCCCGAGTGGAGCAGTGACATCGTACAGCCTTCTGTATTAGCTGCCTCTCGTTTTCAGTTTTCCATTAACATTTGCCACAGATCTTTCAAAGTAGCTATTTTGGAATTTTGAAGGCTTCTGCATGACAATTAAAATAGGAGTCCCATTCTCTTTGGTTTGGAACCCTTGTTTTTAAGGGCACTTTTTTTTTTTTTAAAGATTTTATTTCTTTGTCAGAGACCTCACCCCACACTCTCAAAAAAGGCAGCGTATTACTTTCTTTCACATGACGGTATATAAGGGGTTACTTATTTTTCAAAAAAAGTGAATTTCCTGAGAATTAGAAAATTTCTGAAATTTAAATTCTAAGAATTATTTTTCTGAAATATTAGTTTTAGATAATTATTCATTTACTGCATTCCTTTGTATAGTGAGCTATACCAAAAGATTTCACTTCAAGGGTGTCCTGTATCTAGAAAGCTGACAGCTCCCCGCGGCGTGCAGACGTGAGGAAGATTTCTCCTCTTGGCCCTCATAAAAGGAACGCTGAATTTGGTGGAGTGTTTTCAACAGTGTTCCCGTCATAAACACAGAAGCATTTCTGGACTGAGCTTGATGCTTCTCTTTATGTAAGCTGAAGACCTTGCTCAAAGCCAGTTCGTTGAAAACAGCTTTGTGGAAGGTCAGAGAAGTGCACTCTGCCGGTACGCAGACCATTATGAGAGTCCAGCTTGACCCAAGCGTCGAATTCAGATGTTGAGAAGTCCTGGAGAGTTATCCTTTCGCAGTCCTCCATGAGTTTATTCCTTAGATCGAGGCTTCGATTCAAACGGGCAGCGCCTGGAGTGTGTGCAGGGCACGTCCGTACATGGTGACTGAAGTAACGCTGGCGGTTCTGCACAAACGCTGAAGAATTTAATAAGGGCTTGTGCCTGAAGATGCAGCTTCTGCCCTACCCGCCTACCCCCTACCCCCCTACTTGCTTCTACTGATGCTGCAGGGACTGGACTAGCCCATGTGCACTAGGCCTTCCTGCCTCCGGGGAGCCTGGGAAGCCCCAGTGTGCTGTTCCACGCCCCCCTGCACTGCTTCCCCTCCCCATTTAAATTAAATTAATAATTTAGTTATAATTTAAAATTCGACATGTGAGTGAAATCATATGATAATTGTCTTTCTCTGACTGACTGACTTTGCTCAGCATTATACCCTCCAGCTCCATCCGTGTCGTTGCAAATGGCAAGATTTCATTCTTTTTATGGCTAATATTCCACTGTGTATATACCACACCTTCTTTACCCATTCTTCAGTCTGTAGACACTTAGGCTGCTCCCATATCTTGGCTATTGTAGATAATGCTGCTGTAAACATCGGGGTGTGTGTAACCCTTTGAATTAGTATTTTATATTTTTAATTTTTTGAGGAACCTCCATACTGTTTTCCGGAATGGTTGCACCAGTTTGCATTCCCACCAACAGTTCCCCTTTCTCTACATCCACGCCAACACCTGTTGTTTCTTGTGTTACTGATTTTAGCCGTTCTGACAGGTGTGAGGTGGTAGCTCATCGTGGTTTTGATTTGTATTTCCCTGATGATGAGCGATGTTGAGCATCTTTTCATGTGTCTGTTGGCCATCTGGATGTCTTCTTTGGAGAAGTGTCTTTTCATGTCTTCTGCCCCTTTCTTAATTTGCTATTTGTTTTTTGGGTGTTGAATTGTATCAGTTCTTTGTATATTTTGGATACTAACCCTTTATCAGATATGTCATTTGCAAATATCTTTTCCCATTTAGTAGTTTGCCTTTTAGTTTTGTTGGTTGTTTCCTTTTTCCACAGAAGCTTTTTATTTTGATGAAGTTCCAGTAGTTTATTTTTTCTTTTGTTTCCCTTGCCTCAGGAGACATATCTAGAAAGAAGTTACTATGGCTGATGTCAGAGACATCACTGCCTGTGTTCTCTTCTAGGAGTTTTATGGTTTCAGGTCTCACATTTAGGTCTTTCATCCATTTTGAGTCTATTTTTGTGTATGGTGTAAGAAAGTGGTCCAGTTTTCCCAACCATTGGATGTTCTTTTCTGCTTTGTCGAAGATTAGTTGACCATAGAGTTGTGGGTTCATTTCTGGGTTTTCTGTTCTGTTCCATTGATCTATGTGTCTGTTTCTTTTCTTTTTTTTTTTTTTTTAAGATTTTATTTATTTATTTGAGACAGAGAATGCGAGAGACAGAGAGCACATGAGAGGGGGGAGGGTCAGAGGGAGGAGCAGACTCCCTGCAGAGCAGGGAGCCCAATGCGGGACTCGATCCCAGGACTCCAGGATCATGACCTGAGCCGAAGGCAGTCGCTTAACCAACTGAGCCACCCAGGCGCCCTATGTGTCTGTTTCTATGCGAGCACCATGCTGTCTTGATGACTAAAGGTCTGTGATATAACATGACGTCTGGAATCGTGATGCCTCCAGCTCTGCTTTTCCAAGATTGCTTTCACTCTTCGGGGTCTTTGTGGTTCCAAACAAATTTTAGGATTGTTTGTCTAGCTCTGTGAAAAGTGCTGTTGGCATTTTGGTAAGGATTGCATTAAATCTGTAGATTGCTTTGGGTAGTATACATTTTAACAGTATTTGTTCTCCCAATCCATGAGCATGGAATGTCTCCATTTTTTTGTGTCATCTTCAGTTTCTTATATCAGTGTCTTATAGTTTTCAGAGCACAGGTCTTTCAGCTCTTTGAGTAGGTTTATGCCAAGGTGTTTTATTGTTTTTGGTGCAATTATAAACGGGATTGTTTTCTTAATTTTTCTTTCTGCTGCTTCATTATTAGTATAGAAATGCAACAGATTTCTGTACCTCGATTTTGTATCCTGTGATATTACTGAATTTATTTATCAGTTCCAGCAGTTTTTTGGTGGAATCTTTGGGGGTTTCTACATAAAATATCATGTGATCTGCAAATAGAGATGTTTGCTGCTGTTTGCCAATTCGGATTCCTTTTTTCTTTCTGTTGTCTGATTGCTGTGGCTAGACTTCCAATACTGTGTCGAATAAAAGTAGTGAGAGTGGACATCCTTGTCTTGTTCCTGACCACAGAGGAAAAGCACTCTGTTTTTCCCTATTTAGGATGATATTAGCTGTGGGTTTTTCATAGGGGCGTTTATTATATTGAGGTATGTTCCCTCTAAACTTAACTTTGTTGAGGGTTTTTACCATGAACGGATGTTGGACTTTGTCAAATGCTTTTTCTGCCTCTATTGAAAGGATCATATGGTTTTCAGCCTTTCTCTTGTTGATGTGACGCATCACATTGATCTGCAAATACTGAACCACCCTCATATCCTAGGAATAAATCCCACTTGATTGTGGTGAATGTTTTTTTTAATGTACTGTTGGATTCAGTTTGCTCATATTTTGTTGAGAATTTTTGCATCCATGTTCATCAGGGATTTTGGCCCGTAGTTCTCTTTTTTTTGTGGTGTCTTTATTGGATCAGGATCATGCTGGCCTCACAGAATGAATTTGGAAACTTTCCTTCCTCCTGTATTTTTTTCAGTTGCAAATTTGAACTTTAGAACTCAGAATTCCTAATTCCTGGTCCAATGTTACTTCTTTTTAGTCCTTTTTTGTGAAGTACCGTACACATACAGAGAAGTGGAGACATCATTAAATACAATTGCATGAGTTTCTATAAGCAGAACCTCCAGATGAAGGAAGAGAACATTTCCGGTTATATTCATGGAGCGGTGGTTACCAGGGCTGTGCCGAGGGGGCGGGAGGGCCAGTGACTGTGCGTCCAGCGTTTCATTTGGGGAAGATGAAACAAGCTCTAGAGACGGATGGTTGCACAACACTGTGAATGTACACAGTGCTACTAAACTGCACACTTAGAAATGGTTAAACTGATAAATTTTGTTAAGCAAATGTTAACCACAATAAGAGAAGAGAGATCATCGCCAGAGCCTCAAAGCTGTGCTCCTTCCTTCCAGCCCTTCCCCCCAGCCCACCCGCGCCCCAGGTTTAACTGACTAAATTGAAACCTTATACATTATCAGGGACCATGCAGTCTGGCCACTAGTTTTCCACGGTCGGGTGGGATAAAAGAGAAAAGCACCAAGCTTGTTTGCCCGAGGTCCCACAGAGTTTACCCATGATGACTTCCCAGGTGACTCTTGAGTTGAGTGGGACCGTAACTGTTTCTTGAATACGTGTTGGATGAACAAATGCGTTTTATCAAGTCATAGCAGATGCAGAGTTCATGAAGTTGTTAAATATGCACAGCCGGGAGGAAGAGATAGGACGCTGCATGTCTGCATGTGGCACCCGGTCGTCTGGTCCAGCCCTCCGCATGCTTGGCGCCCGCCCTGCTGATGTGTAATACCTGACCTTGAGGTTTAATAGCCCGTTGACTCGCCTACTTTCTGTGTTTCTTCACCTGTTTCCTAAAGTGGTATTTGTTACAAAGGAAGGACTGTATGCAGTGTATATGTACGTTATGAATCAGAATAATAAAGCAGAAACTCACAGACCTGCCATCTATGTATGTCATGATTTTAAGTCACTAAAATGTCATTACATCTGTAGTGTAAGTGTATGCCTGTGTGTCGCTGAAATTCTGAGCGTGTCCTCATGTCTGTCCTTCTGGCATCTGTTGGTATATGAGCCAACGGGGAAGTGGCACCAAGATCTGGATCGAGTTGTAGACAAGGGCTGAGGACACACTGAGCCCAGAGGGTGTGTGGCATTCTCTCCTGGACAAGTTCACAGTTCTTCCCGCCTTGCCCGCCAGCCTCTCATCGAAACTAAGCACTGCCGACCTACTTGCCGTGTTTAATCGGCCAGAGGAAAAGTGTTTGTTCCCCTTTAGAAAGGTTGAGGTGGTGGTTTCTGTTCTTGCTGCAGCTGCACACAGACCCTCCAGACTCCACAAGATCAATCATTTGCCTGTAGCTTTCTGAATTTTGGAGTCTGCTTCTTAACCTTGTTCCTCAAAATTGAAATTTAAAGAAATCTCACTACACTGGTCTAGGAGTCAATAATACTCTTTAGTCAAGCGGTCATTACTTTTCATGAAGAACCTGTTAGGTGGAAAAGTACCGATCTTTAAAGTCTCAGTGAAAACTGATTTTTCTCTCTTAGAATGGCACGAGACCCCCCCTGGGTGCAGACGTAAATTTGGAAGCCCTTGCCGCTGACCTGCGCTGTGATTGCTATTCGTGAGTACCTCGGTCTCAAGTTCGTGACCTCTCATGGGCAGAACGGGACAGTGGTCCCATGGGGAGGGTTAAGCTCGGTATCTGGCTCTGTCCTGGCTCTTCCTTCTGAGAGAAGGGACTACCTGTTTCGAGGCTCCGAGGAGCTTTGGCGCTGGGCGCATCTGCTCCCACATTGACTCTAGGCACCCAGCTTCCCTGACCGTTGTGGCTGCCTTTGCCAGTTGTCCATCCCTTCTTCCAGAAGACATGAGCAGACATTTCATTGTTGGTGCTTTAGCCCTGAAGAGGGTCATCTGTGAGTGCTTCGTTTTCCGAGGCTCAGAATGCATTTTTCACAGCACATCCGCTAACCCACACAGCCCATAGTGACAGCAGGAAATCCGGCATTTCTGCCTTCAGAACCACACCATGTTCGTGCGCTCGTGGTTTTTGTTACTTTCTTTACGTTAAGTAAAGTTGTTAACTGTCCCAGTGTGGGTATATAGAGAAGAAAGGAAACTCACATTTCCCTTACGGGGAGACGTCTGCCCCTCTGGCTTTGAAAGCCTTATTGGTTGGTTATCCTCAATATACTTGGTTCAAATGATATTCCTCATGATAAGCCAAATAATGTGTTTGCCAAAGCCAAGCAAGTAAGACAATGTTTTCTTTTCTTAAATATATTCATTTATTTCAGCGAGAGAGAGAAAGATAGCATGCGGGTGGTGGGGAGGGGCAGAGGGAGAGAGAATCTCAAGCAGACTCCACACTTAGCGCCAAGCCTGACGCGGGGCTGGATCCCACGACCCTGAGATCATGACCTGAGTTGAAACCAAGAGTCGGACACTCAACCGACTGAGCCCCCCCAGACAGATGTTCCTGAGACAATTTTTTCCTGTTCGAGGCCTTTGGGATGTGGTTACTCCGCAGCGTAAACCTACATCCCAACAACAGACCTGCAGAGAGGAGTGTTGGCACCTCGTTACTTCCAGGTCTGGTTGAAGAAGCTCATTTCTTATCAAGATGATTGCACTGGAAACCACATGGATCATTCTCAGGGAGTGTGGTCAGGATGTGTCATTTTATCTCTTTTCTTCGTATATGGGCATCTGGGGCCCTGAGCCTCTTCTCTGTCCAGCTGTCTTGGCTCAGATGTGAAGGCAGGGATTCTCTCTCTGACAGGATGCGCTCGGAGCCCCTCCCTCCCTCTAAGGAGAATGCTTCCCCCGCCCCCTCCAATTGGGATCAAACTCGTACCACTAAATGAACTTACTATTGGGGGGGGGCGGGGAAGGCTTAATTAAGTGAGTAGTTTACAGCTTTGAGAGCCAAAACCCACAGAGGCAGTTTAATGGCAGAATGTACCCCAGGGCCACATGTTCTGATTCTCCGGCGTAGGGCGCAGGTTTACAAAGGGGTCAGGGTTAATGTTGAATGGCGTACAATTAGGGTTTTAATGCTGCGGTCACCAGGGTTTGAGAGACACGGAATTCCACCGTCATCAGCTGCTTGTTTATGTTAGTTCAAAGTCTCTGCATCCGTGGGAGATGTTTAAATATTAAGGAAAGGGATGAATATGCAGCATGTATGTGATTATTGCACAACCTTATAAACTTGACACCTAGCCACAGAAACATTGCATTCAGCTAATAATTTAAGTTCTGTGGCGATTTAATGTTACATATTATGTGGATGGTCAATGTTATACATTAAATAAGTTTTAATGTCTAGAAATGAGGTTTTTATCCCCAGATCCAAACTCTCTCCCAAAGAGCTGCAAGAATTCTGTTGAGGATGTAAGGTAGTGAAAGGCCAGTGAACACTGTTGTTCACTGAACTCCGGCACCGTGCTGAGTCAGCATAGTATTGCACAAAGTAATTAGATGGAGGCTTATTAGCTGCTTTAATTCATTTATGACAGGTCCACCCAGCTCGGGCTTGAGTCAGGGCATTAAAGACTTGCTCGTCTTTGTGTTTCCCCCTTTTGAATTAGGTGCCATTAGTGACTGTTCTGTAAGCTTACTCTCGGCGGTAGGCAGCACATTGGTGGCATGGGCCTCGTGGATGGAGATTTTATGATAAATGTGGAAGTTTGTATCGCCTGGGCAATTCAGGTAGACTTTTTACGTTAACTTTAGTATCTATAGCTGTTAGCACAGGAATGTTTATGATTCCTTGAATTGTTTCCATCATAATTACCCTTCTTCTAAAAGCTAGAAATATTTTGGGGCGCCTGGGTGGCTCAGTCGTTGGGCGTCTGCCTTCGGCTCAGGTCATGATCCCAGGGTTCTGGGATCGAGCCCTGCATCGGGCTCCCTGCTCCGTGAGGAGTCTGCTTCTCCCTCTCCCACTCCCCTGCTTGTGTTCTCTCTCTCGCTGTGTCTGTCAAATAAATAAAATCTTAAAAAACAAATAAATAAATAAAATAAATATAAGCTAGAAATATTTTAAGTAAAAGCAAAAAGCTCTTTCCTGCTGACCCTAGCTATGTGGGTTGTGACTGGAAACCACGGTCAGACTCTGTTCTTCGCACTGTTGTAGAATAACTGAGAGCAGGTCTTCTCCTGCAGGGGTGCAGATCTCTCTGCTTTGGTTCGGGAGGCGTCCATCTGCGCCCTGAGAGAGGAAATGACAAGACCGAAGGACGGAGGTGAGACAGGTAGGGTGCTTTCTGCAGTGTCTCCGTTCCCCGTCATCATCCCTCTGGAACCTCACTGCTGACGTGGCTCTGATGAGACCGTTCCCATAGGCTTCGCCTCGCGTGGTTTCTGTGGCAGCCGTCTGGTAGCCTTTCAACCTCAGCCTCCCCCCAGAGTCCACACAGCACATTTCTAAAACACATCTGTTTTCATTCCCACTGTCTTTGGCTCCCAAATCTCAGAGCAAACTTGTTTACAGTTCTGGCGGCATCGCCGCTGCTGACATTTGTCCACACACGTGCCTTCCTGATGAAGTCCTTGTGTGTTTGTTAGGTTCAGTATCCGAACTGCCTTTATTATAAGCTATTTCAGATTCCTCTTGGAGGATGTAAGTGATGAATCACTAAATTCTACTCTTGAAACCAACAGTATACTATATATTAACTAATTAGAATTTAAAAATTTGGAGAGAAAAAAGAGCACTGGACATAGAATCAGGAAAAAAAAATAATAATAAAAAAGAAATTGCCGGGCGCCTGGGTGGCTCAGTCGTTAAGCGTCTGCCTTTGGCTCAGGTCATGATCCCAGGGTGCTGGGATCGAGCCCTGCATTGGGCTCCCTGCTCAGCGGGAAGCCTGCCTCTCCCTCTCCCACTCCCCCTGCTTGTGTTCCTGCTCTCGCTGTCTCTCTCTCTCTCTGTCAAATAAAAAATAAAATCTTAAAAAAAAAAAAAAAGAAGGAAATTGCCATGGCATTCAGATTATATGGGAAAAAAGGGTTTACCCATGGAGAGTTTTCTTACTCTGCATTAAAGTTAATTAAAATAAAATAATAAAAATAAATAAAAATTTAAAAAGTTTTTTTAAAATAAAAAAATCCTCTTGGAAGTAGGTGATGTAATTCACAAACTTAGCATATCTTTTTTTTTTTTTTTTTTTTTTTTTAAAATTTTTTTTTTTTTTTTTGAGAAAGAGAGAGCACATGAGAGGGGGGAGGGTCAGAGGGAGAAGCAGGCTCCCTGCTGCGCAGGGAGCCCGATGCGGGACTCGATCCCGGGACTCCAGGATCATGACCTGAGCCGAAGGCAGTCGCTTAACCAACTGAGCCACCCAGGCGCCCAAACTTAGCATATCTTGTAAGAAACATCGTCTAAGTGTGCTGTCCGGGAGCAGAGCCTCACAGTGTTTTGGGATTTGTCACTGAAAATCTGTGGGCCTCTCTACACGGATTGGCTGTTAGGATGTTAGTTTATAATCATGGAGCAAATTCTGACATCTGTGCTCTGCTGCAGTTTACATTTCTAGTTACCTGTACTCTAGGGACTTAGCGTTGATATCTTCCTCACCAAAATACGTATGCTCTTCACTTTCCACGCAACGTGTTCAACTATATTTTATTTTATTTTTAGGTAAATATGGTATCCTAATATCTGTGTAGATAGTTCAGTTTTAATTGTCGTTGCGTAAGCTGTCATAGTAACATTTTAAACCAAGTCTTGTTCGAAATGTAGTTATTTGATTTACTTACATAATGGCACAACCTTATAAAGGAGAGCCCCTTCTGATCCAGTGTTGTGATATTATCTCTGTATCTAATATATATTATGATATAACTCCGTAACATCTGTTACTGCCTATGTACTCTTAAATAACTATGGAATATTACTTTCCACTCCCAGTTAAATTATTTGGATTATCTTAAAAAGGAACAGTTCTGGCTCTTCTTCACTAAACATTGCCATTAAGTTAAGGCGTAAACAGTGCAAAGAGGGGCTTTCAAAGGGTGTCTGTTTAGTTTCAATTAGCAATAATCACGCCTCGGATAAACCTCATTGGCTACGATACTGCCACTGCGCAAAGCTCAAAGGGTGTCTGTTTAGGAGTGATAGTCTCTTTGGGGTGTCCTGCAAAAACCTGATAAGCAGAGGGCTGGGAAATGGGGAGACATTGGTCAGAGGGTAAGACTTCCTGCTATAAGATAAACACATTCTGGGGATCAGATGTGTTGCATGATGACCATAATTAACAATATGGATGATATACTGGAAAGATGGTAAGAGAGTAGATCTTAGAAGTTATTACCCCCTCCACACACACACACACGTAATCATGTGAGGGATGGATGTGCCAACTAACGTTTGTAGTGATCACTTTACAACACATCTGAGATCATCACAATAGTCATACACCTTAAACTTACATATGTTATATGTCAGTGATATCTCAATAAAGGGGGGGGGCGGGTAATGAAAACAGGGACTTTTTTTTTTTAAACGGTAATAGTCTCTCTCTAATTAAAGAAGAACAAAGTACTTTTTTATATGATTTGTCCCAAAGTAAACTGTTTCAGTTGCTGGAGGGAAAAAATTTACGCTAAAATGGATGCTGGTATAAAAGTTAAGCATTTGTTTAAAATTAAATATGGTCAGGTGTGTGTAAATTAAATGAAAATGGGACGCCTGGGTGGCTCAGTTGGTTAAGCGACTGCCTTCGGCTCAGGTCATGATCCTGGAGTCCCGGGATCGAGTCCTGCATCGGGCTCTCTGCTCGGCAGGGAGTCTGCTTCTCCCTCTGACCCTCCCCCCTCTCATGCTCTATCTCATTCTCTCTCTCAAATAAATAAAAAGAAAAAAAAAATCTTAAATTAAATGAAAATGAAAAAATGTCCAAAAACATCTGATGAGTATACCGGGCTTGACTGTCATTCAGAAGAGACCCAGTGTGATCGCTATCTCCTCTGTGTTCCCTTGACTGCTTCGAAGTGTCTCAGGAGAAACTAGGCCGTTAGTCACGGTTAGCGCCCTCCATCCAGATGTGTTTGTGATTTGTTCCACAGGTGACCTCAAGGTCAGTCAGAAGCACTTTGAAGAAGCTTTCAAGAAAGTGAAATCTTCTATATCAAAAAAGGTAAGAAATGCTCTTAATGTGTAGAGAAGAGACTGGAATGGAGACCAGTAGATTGTGAACTCATGGAAACCAGGAAAATACTTGTCTTTGTGGGAGTGTTCTTGAGCGGTGGTAGTTTTGTGTTTCTTGAAAGACTGAAGCCAGAGAGAGGATGACCCATGTGGGTCTTTCCACCGTCTGGGGATTTTTAGCCCATTTGGTCCGCGTGTCCCTTGACCCGCTCCACCCTTCCCAACAAGTCTTATTTGCCTGGAGCCAGCCTTCCCTATGGGACTCGCCCCTGCGTTTCAGGCAGGTCCAGATGTTTCACCGTAAGGTCAGAGAAGGGCTAAACACACGGCTCGCTTTTCTTTATATACAACGCCGGATCTCGTGTGTTTGCTTCTTACGGTGCGGAGGTGATCCGTTTGTGGTAACGAGGACGACCGCTGCAATACGGAGCTGCAGGGATGCATCCAGCCCACAGAAACAGTTGGCTTGGGCACCGCTGTGATAAAGCTCATTGACTTGGCAGTCTTTTGTTTGGGGTTCCTGGAAGTATAATGCGCCTTAGCCACGAGAACCTGCTTCCTGCTGGGCTAAAACTTCCTTTAAATTATTAGCCATTTATTACCCCAGGCCTCGTATTTCTCATGATATTTACTGATTGAAAATCCCTGAGTCAAAGTCCAAGGAGTTACATGAGGCAGGCTGCCCTGTTCAGTGTCTCAAGGTTTGCTCTGAACCTTCTAGGTTGAGGTGACCACTGTACCACCTTTTTTTTTTTTTAAGATTTTATTTTTAATTAATCTCTACTCCCAGCGTGGGGCTCGAACTCACAACCCCGAGATCAAGAGTCGCACGTTGTACCGACTGAGCCAGCTGGGCGCCCTCCCACCTTCCCACCGGTGACCACAGGAACCAGTTAATTAGTTTGGGCTGGTGGTGGTTTTGATTCGGCTCTCAGAGAAGAGTTTGCTGTACCCACACTCAGTTCTCCACCATAGCTGGAAAGAGTGGTCTGCCTTCGCCTCTCAGGCATTTTTGTATCCCAGAGGAAACCGGTCTGTTCTGCTGAGCATCTTTGAATAAAACCCAGGAACAGTTTGATAGTTAATGTTACTGGTGCTCTTCATTCTGATCAGCCACGCCCTCTGTTTGAAAACCCGTTTTTCATCCATGCGTGGATCCGTTCCTGTGCTCTATGTGTGTCTTCAGGCCACAGTATCTTTTTTGCCACTGTCTTGATGACTATAGATCTTAAGTCTTGGGATCAGGTAGTATAAGTTCTCCAAATTTGTCCTCTTTATCCCCCTGTCAGTTTTTAAAAATATTTTAGCTCCTTTTCATTTCCGTATAAAACATTGTTTTAGTTGAATTGTTCCTCTCCTGCAGCTGGAGTCCCGGGCTTGTCAGGACTTAGCACGCGGGGACGAAGCGCCTCCTCAAGGGGACACAGGGACGTGGGGATGCGGCCCCTCCTCTAGCCTCACTGTTTAGTAGAAGTGTATGCACACGGTAGTGCACACTCACAGTTCTGTGATCTCCCAACAAGCGTAGCCGGCACTGCCATCAGTGTCTACAACATTCCATCCCTCCCAGAGTTCCTTGTGGCCCCTCGGTGGCCGCCGCTGACAGCACTGCCCG
Source organism: Neomonachus schauinslandi (assembly GCF_002201575.2). Taxonomy (NCBI): domain Eukaryota; kingdom Metazoa; phylum Chordata; class Mammalia; order Carnivora; family Phocidae; genus Neomonachus; species Neomonachus schauinslandi. The sequence continues at coordinate 67,792,430 of NC_058408.1, forward strand.
TGACTGCAGGTCTGACCCGTGTGTGGGCTGCATCCCCATGGAAGCCTGCGGTGTGCACTCCCTAGTCTGGCTGCTCAGCTCGGTGGAGGGCTTCTGGGGTCCGTCCCTGTTGTGTGGGGTCCGTTTCTAGCTGAGCAGCTTTCCAGGATGAGAATATAGCACATGGTTCCTTCTCCTTTCCTCTCTTGGGGGACACTCGGCGTTGCCGGGGTATGTGTGGTTTCCTGAGTAAACCGCGGGTCAGTGAGCAAGCACAGTCTTGCCCTTCTCCTGGGCACACAGCCGGGGCGCGCGGCCGGGGCTCCAGACCCTTCCGTGGGAAGCGGCCGAGTCCCCCAGTGTCAGGGTCCTTTCATGGCGGTGTCCGGCGGCACAGGAACTGGTGCCCCGTGTGCTCTCCATGAACATCTCCAAACGGTCGGATGGCCAGCACAGTTTCACATGCTCGTGGGCCATTTGGAGTTCTGCTGTCCTGTCCTCATGCTTCGCTCCTAAACACGAGGCATTTCTCTCCTTACTATAAACTTGCACAGATTCTTAGCTTATTTAGATGTGCACGCGCAGAGGATATTCTGTCCAAATCTGCTCACCTTTCTGTCGTCTAACGCACCTTCTGGAGAGTAGGAGCCTTGAATCCAGAAGGAGGCCGACTCGGCTCCTGCATGTATGGCTTGTGTGTCCTGCCCTGGAAGCTTATGATCCGTCTCGGATTAATGTTTTAGTTTGATGAGAGGGGAGGTGGGGGTCTTGTTCCGTGTTTCCACGTGGCTCCTCCTTGCTCCAACTCTGTCACGAAGACTTTCCTACGGAGTCACCATGCCCTCTGTTTGAAAACCCGTTGTTCATCCATGCGTGGATCTGTTCCTGTGCTCTATGTGTGTCTTCAGGCCACGGTATCTTTTTTGCCACTGTCTTGATGACTATAGATCTTAAGTCTTGGGATCAGGTAGTATAAGTTCTCCAAATTTGTCCTCTTTATCCCCCTGTCAATTTTTAAAAATATTTTAGCTCCTTTTCATTTCCATATAAAGTTTATAATCAGCTTATCGATTCCTACACGAGAAGCCTGCTAGGATTTGGAATGGGACTGAATCTAGATCAGTTGTGAGAGCAGAGCTTAAGAATAGAGAGTTTTTCACTTCATGAACTTAGTGCTTCTGTCCACTTATTTATATTCATTTAATTTCTCTTATATGAATTTATTCACTTTTTAATTCATTTCACTTCTTAGATCCACCTGACTTAGTGAGTTTTCATTATAAATATGTTACCACCTTTCATCAGATTTATTCCCAAGTAATTTATACTTTTTTATGTTATTTGTGGATTTTTTTACATCTTGTTTTCTAATTGTTGCTGATATATAGAAGTTCCGTTGGTTTTTATCTATTGACTTTGGATAGTTCATTTATCACTCTCGTACTTTCTTTACCTCCAAGATCAATTTTCTAGAAACTTTGCTGTAATTTTGAAAAGTTCCCACGTTTGCTGCTTGAGTGACTTTATTACAGAGGCCACAAATGTGTTGTGCAAAGTTCCGAAAATCACTTGACCTGATTTCTGAATTTGGCCATGTTTTCATCCAAGCAGCTACAACAATTAAGGAGTAAGTCTTTGCTTTATCTCCTTTGCACACTTTTGCAGGTGAATTTGACACCAGTGTGTATTATGTTTATTGGGGGTCTCGGATCCTGCTTCTTTCTCTTTTCCTGGTGCTTCCCAGTTGAAAGCTGTGGTAAAGAACCTCTTCACAGGCAGGGTCGAAAGGTATGGTGCTTTTCTGGATGTGAATCTGAGCAGCTCATTGATAAGCCACCTCATTCTGCTTTTAAAATGAGGGCTCTTTTAGTTGTAAATGACAGAACCCAACTCCAACTCAGGTGAGCAGGGAAAAACAGAGTTCCTGGGGGCGCCTGGGTGGCTCAGTCGGTTAAGCGTCTGCCTTCGGCTCAGGTCATGATCTCAGGGTCCTGGGATCGAGTCCTGCATCGGGCTCCCTGCTCGGTGGGGAGTCTGCTTCTCCCTCTCCCACTCCCCCTGCTTGTGCCCGTGGGCTCACAAGATCTCTCTCTTTCAAATAGAAAAATAAAATAAAATGATGTAACTTGAGTTTAAACAACAACAGAGTTTGTTGGTCCATGTAACAAGGATCTTAAGAGCACAGTTGGCTCTAGGCTGCAGAACCTCATTCCTTTGTTTCCTGGGGGAAGGTGGGTGCCAGCAGGCCCAGACACCTCCCAGCTAGAGAGGTCCCCGCCAGCTCTGGTGGGAGAGAGTCTCACAGGAGCCTGGGGTCGGCCCAGCCCAGGTTAGGATCCCATGCCAGAACCAGTGTGGCCAGTTAGGAAACTAGATGTCCTGGCCAGGGCCCACGTGAGGGGCCGTGGAGTTTTATAAAGGTCACACTTCAAGGCCTAGAATGAAAATCTGTAAATAAGGTGCTGGTGACTCAAGTTAACTGACGTGGTAGTGGCGGGGTTGGGGTTTGGAGTCTTCATGCTGAAAGAGAACCACTAGATTTTGTTTGGCATGCAAGGAACACTTAGCACATTTTAGCCTCTCAGACGTACTTACAGAAATGGCGATTGCTCTGAAGTGAGTGAACACGGGATTCATGTTGAGGAGACGTCTAAGAAGACAGACGTCCTGTCCCGAAATCTGCAGAGCTGGCCTTCCTAGTTCTCAAATACTCAGCATGCTCTTAGTTTAGAGGCCAAATGCAGAGAAGTGTCACCTGGCCCAGTAAGCCCTGGGTAACTGGTTGAGGGTGAGGGTGTCGACGGGGAGCGGACACTCCTCTCCATCTGTCTGTCCTCACCGGCTCCCCCTCGGGCAGGGCCAGGCCCTTAGGCTCCACCTGGAGGCCCCTGCCCATCCTAATTGCTAGTGAGTGGCCGCATCCTGTGTGGTCCCAGGAGGACCTGACAGGCTGGCGATCTGCGAGCAAAGATGCCGGACACAAAAGCTTGGGCCATCCGCCAGCAGCTTCTCAGAATCCGGAGACGTGTGTCCCGGCCGCGCCACCCTTCCCGGCCTCCCGGCCGCGCCTGGCTTCACAGGCCGCGCGGGATAATTGCCCATGCGGTGTTCCCTGCGTGCCGGAGACTTGAGGCCAGCTTCACTGCTGTCCACGTTGAGACCTTGAGATTCTTCTCCCAGATACTTACTGTCTCACGTCTCAGGCTTTTCACTCTGCTTCCTGTGGCTCTCTCCCACCGTCAGGAAGGAAACCTCACTCAGACAGTCGGATTTCTTTCTCAACTTCCTCTATTAAACCACCCAGAGCAACCCTCCTGCTTCTGTGCTCATCACACCGGCTGCCCACACCCCTTCCATTCTCTTCTCCACACTCAGGAGTAGATGGTTCATTTCCCGGATTGTTTCCACCCCACGGACACTCATAGGAGAACGGCCCCTCCAGTCAGAGCCCCCTGCCCCCAGCTTTGTTTTAATGGGTTACCTACCATCCAACTCTTCACGTGCATCGAGTACCTGCTGTACGCGTGGCCAGGCACCGTGCTGGACTCCCAGATAGAAGAACCGCCGGAGACAGGGCTCCCACACATAGAACACGCGTTAACCTGGTCACTCGATCTGTCGGTGTTAGGAAGAGGCTTACATGTAGCTTTTGCTTGAACGGGACTAACTACATGGCAAAGGCCATGTGACTGATCTTAATTAAAAACGTATCTGCACCTGTCATGCCACACATTGTGGAAGGCTGCACAGATGTCCTCGTGAGACTTAGTACCAGCATATTCTTCTTCATATTTTTGGTGATCGTAATCTTTAAATACTTGATTTCTGAAATACTTAGCGAATAAGAAGCTACAACTTCTCTTTTGGAAATAGGCATAGTATGAATTTTGAATAAATATTCAGTAAAGCAGATGACCAAGCTGATTATTAGTTTGATCTTTTAAAAATAAGGCATCCCATCAAGGTGAAGCTCCACGTTCCTCGTTTGGCTCCCTAACTGGCCCTCATGAAGCAATTACTTACGAAACTAGTGATGGCTGCTTGTGGGGAGAGACCGGCTGCCGGGTGTGGGGGGGGGGCGTGCGGGCTTTATCCTCTTTGAACTTGGCACCATATGAAGGTCTTACCTGTTCAGAAACATTAAATATCGAGGGGCGCGTGGCTGGCTCAGTTGGTGGAGCGTGCGACTCTTGATCTCGGGGCTGTGAGTTCAAGCCCCACGTTGGGTGTAGAGATTACTTAAAAATAAATAAAAAATTTTAAAAATTAAAAAAAATTAATATTGAAAAAATAGTAATTTGAAAGTTCCAGAAGACCAAAATAGTAATAATAGTTACCTCTGGAAATGATTTTTTTTCCCGCTGATCTGTATTTTCTAATTTTTTTTTGCAATAAATCTTGTTTTATAATTTAAAAAGTTATTTTACTCTAAAAAAGGAATTGCTCTAACCTGGTTATAAACTAAGCATGCCTAAAATGTCTTTACAGTAGATTATTCAGCAGTGATACTGATGTACAGAGGGACCCTTTTATCCTATTTCAGAGTTAATTCAGCATTTCACTAATTCCTACTTTATGTTCACCTTTGAAACTGTTTGACAGGTACTTGAAAAATCACTGAAACAAGTACATAGTTTTTTTTTTTTAATTTTCAAATCCATCTTTCAAACCAGAGGTGAACATTAAGTGCAGTCCAGGAAATGGGTTTCCCCCGTGAACGGAAAATCCGCCCTGCCCTCTGGTCAGGGTTCTGACTTGACGCAGAGAGAACATCCGCTCTTCTTCTGTCTGACTCAGGATTGTCCTCAGAGTAAAAGCTAGTGGTCGTAAAGGCCCCTCTGAACACTGGGCAGACCTCACACATGCAGAGGGGCCCACTGTGGCCGCTTCTGGGAGCGAAGCTGCATTTCTGCGAATGTCTCCGTGGCCGCCAGACATCGGGGACCGTGGCTTTTCTCTGGCGCCCCCAGGCTGGTCAGCAGACACCTCAGTGCTAAGGCCGTTGGTTGCTGTTAGGAATCATTTAAATGGCTCTACTCTGTTCTTTTGATTTTTGCTTATTTTGTGTTGGGGACCAAACAGGGGAACCGAAAGTTCCTGTGGTAAACCAAGCAACCTGTAGCAGCAGGAAAACTGCAGAAACACCAAGCTGGGGGTGGGGGCGGCTAAAAACACGATCTGTTTTCTAAAAGCCTCAATAATTAAAACATTGTGATAGGGTACATGAACTGACCCTAATTCTAACTTCTGTAAACAGTCTGTCATGCTGGTCCCCACGCCGGTGACAGAAAGACGGGGATTGATGTGGGGCAGCTGGGAGTTGGGCTCACATGCCGTACGCCAGGCTGGGCACTCGCCAGAGCAGGCGGAGCTCCATGTGGAAGGACGGGAGGCTGGCCATCCCTCATCGGGGGGGTGGGCCAGGCTGGTTTCTCCCGAGGCCGTGCGTCCTCTACCCGTGTCCTCACCTGGCCCCCCGGGCCCGTCTGTTCTTCATCCGTCTTCCTGCAGACATGCGGTCCTGTGTCCTGGGGGCTTCGTTATAACTTCACTGCCTCCCTGAAGACGTGACCTCTGGTCACTGCGTGGTCCTGGGGGTGGGACGTCAGCGTGTGCGTTTGGGGGATGCAGTTCAGCCCCCATCACACTTATCGGCTCTCTGTCTGTCTTGTCCCCTGTTCTCAGGACCAGGTGATGTATGAAGCTCTGCAGCGGTCCCTCAGCCGGTGACCCCGGCAGCAGCTGGCCTCGGAGCAGGACAGTGCGTCCAGCCGGCCGAGAAGCCCGCACGCTCTGAGCTGCCCGCTTGCCACCTGCTGCGGATGGGGTCCCGTGTGCGCATGTTATTCCCAGAGTGACGTGGCCGGTCAGAGCCAAAGACTCTTCCCATCTGGCCAACTGGGTGCGGGAACACCCTCCCCGCTTTTTAAGAACAAGAAAGATGTTTAACTGCTCAATTAAAATAACCGATAACTTTTTTTAAATAAAATGTTTATTTTGAAACTGTCTCGACTGTACTTCGGAAGAGTTGCGATCACAGTAAAAAGAACTTCTCCCCTAAGCCATCTGAGCATGCATTGCCAGCCCGAGACCCTGTCACAAATACCGTGATGTATGTCTCCCGCGCCCCAGGGTCCCCCGATAGCCAGCCGTCACACTCAGGAAACCAGCCGCGAGGCATGGCCGTCGCGTGGGCCCCCAGCCCCTGCCAGGCCCCTCTCTCCAGCTGCCCCAAGTTGTCCTTCGTGACAGAAGGGCCAGGAGTGAGCTGTCTGTTCCTCTTCTGCTTGAGTTCCCTCGAGGTGAGACAGTTCCCATCTCCTGACTTATGCTCTGGAAGGTTCCGGCCCAGTTACTTTGTAGAACACCCTCGGCGGTTTGTTAGCGGCGTCCTCGTGGTTCCACCCCGGTCGCGGCAGGAGTTTCACGAAGGGGTGCCATGTTCTCGCTGCATCCTGTCCGGTGGCGCCGTCAGGATTTGTCCTGCTCTGACACGGTCCCTGTGATCCCGTGGGAGGGTGGTCCTTCCGGGCTGCGCACGCGGCTCCTCCGTGGAGGGAGGTGCTGGGAACCACGAGCGAATCCCTTCACAGCTAGCTGCGCCGTGTGTTTGCGTGGGCGACTCTCAGGCTGCCCAGGTCTGGCCCGCTGGGGCCTCTCCTGCACCTGCGCGCCTTCGACAAGCCCCCGCTGCGTCCCCAAGGGCTGCGTCCGTGTTCACTGTCCTCGCCCCTTCTCGGTTCTGCTCGCGGCGCCATGTGACACCGCAGACACGGGCGCTTGCCTCCTTTTCCTTCCACTCCCCGCTCCACCTCACGACGGAAACGTTTGTGCTACTTCAAAGAGTAATCGATGGGGGAGCCTGGGCGGCTCTGCTGGCTCAGCGTCTGACTCCTGGTTTCGGCTCAGGTCGTGATCCCTGGGTGGAGAGCAAGCCCTGTGTTGGGCTCACTGCTGGGAGCTGCTGCTCCCTCTCCGTCTCTCCACCCCCGCTCACTCTCTCTCTTAAATAAATAAAACAAAAAAACATGGCGAAAGTCCAAGAGTGAAGAAATCCCAACAGAGGTCGTCAGCTTCTCTTCCCTCTGCGCCAACACCTGCTCTTCCTCCTGCGTCCTGGTCTCCCCCGCTCAGACCCTGAAGGCATCTTCAGTCTGAACGCAGTCAGGCCTTTGTTAACCCTGTTTCTGCAAGCTTCCCTTCCCTCGTCCTCATGGGCGCTGCCTTGCGCTGCCATTACCTTTCCTCTTCTACCGCGGTGTGCCGCTGGGCCTCCCGTTCCAGTCTCGCAGGCACTGAAACCGGGGGCGCCCTCCCAAAATACTCATCAGTGACGCTGAGACAGAGCAGGGACTGGACTCGGGTCCCTCGACCCTGACTGCAAGATCCAGCCCCCATGAGGAAGAGCAAAGGGCTAGGACTCTGGGCCGGGGGAGGACGCAGCCGGCAGGGACCGGACCCAACCAGTCTGCACCACCATGGACCCCAGCGCTGACCTCTCGCCGGCTTTTTCCCTCATTATTGTGTTAAATATTGAACATGTGAACAGACATGCCACGCATGAAGAAGCGTGACCTTTGGGTGTGCAGGTGCTAATAAATCCCACCTGCACGTGCTTAGCTGTCACTGTTTTGCCCCTGACCTCTCCCCAGGGCCTTGGCCCGAGGCCACTTTCCTCTGTGCGTCTCCCCTCTAGCTGGAGCATAACCCCAGCAAAGTCTCTCCGGGAACCCCGTCAGCCTCACATTGGTTCTGCTTGGTTTCGGTTGCAGCGTCACTTCTCAGCTCAAACTCAGTAGTCTAATTATACACGGACCTCCAGTGATGGGACATCAGCCCACCCTCAGCACCTGTCCCCTGACCCCAACTGACATGTACTATAATTCCAGGGAAGCTCATTGTTCTCTGAGCCTTGGCTGGGGAGGCCCCCGCCCCCTGGAATGCCTCCTGGGTCCTGTCCCACCCAGCACAGGGCCTGAAATACCACTGCCCCAGAAGCTTTGCCCAATCCCTCCCTCCGCTTGTGCTTGGGCTGAGTTTCGTGCTGACCTGGCCGGTGGTGCCCATGTCGGATCAGCTCCAAGTGCAAGACCCACCTTCTCCACGCAGCGTCCCGACCCCTCCGTGCATCTGTGGCACTTGACTCGGAATAAGAACAAAGTAACTGTTGAGTTACATAGCTGAATCACTTCCCAAAAGGAAGCAGCATTAACATTGGGGAGATCTGATGTTTCCACCCAAGGTGTCTACCCAAGTGGGACCCGGTGGCTCCGAAGAGGAGCCCACGGGACTCTGGGGGCACATCATCTGGTGCTGAGTTATTGCCACTCAGAAGGGCTCCCCAAACACTTGTCCCCGGCCGAGCAGAACCTTGGGTGTGCTCAAGGCTCTCAGAACAAACTGTTGGTGAGAGTTGGGCCTGCATGAGCATTCTGTAAAACAGAAGGCTTTAAAAAGAGATGATATATATATGTTTTATACCAAAATTCTAATTACTTTGTTTTGCGCAGACAGGAGCATCTGCTCTCCTACCCTAGCTGGCTGTGAGTGAGCCTGGTCAGTGGACAGTGGGTCTTCTTTTGAGACTCCAGGAAGTTTTGCTGGCTTGAACTTTCTCAGAATTAATAGTGTGGAAAGCGAAATGAGCTTCCCAGTCACTGGGGGCTTTAGAAGTGCAGATACCGAATGAAGGAAACAGCTGTGGCATGCAGGGAACTCGTGTTTCAAGGTAAAAGGCCGAGTCTGAAAAGGGGATCAGCAGATTAACTCAACAGGCACTTTTGGGCACCTGTTTCGTGTCTGCTGGTTTTCAGTTGCCTCCTTGATTTTTCCCAGCTCATGAAGAATTTAGAGTCAGATTTTCCAGCCCTCAATTGCCACACTCAGTTCGTAGTCCAGCTTAGATTCACTTATTAAAAATGAAATTAGGGCGCCTGGGTGGCTCAGTCAGTAAGCGTCTGCCTTTGGCTCAGGTCATGACCCCAGGGTCCTGGGATCGAGTCCCATGTCGGTCTCCCTGCTCGGCGGGGAGTCTGCTTCTCCCTCTCCCTCTGCCCCTCCCCCTGCTTGTGCTCTCTCGCTTGCTCTCTTAAATAAAAAAATAAAAATGGGGGCACCTGGGTGGCTCAGTTGGTTAAGTGACTGCCTTCGGCTCAGGTCATGATCCTGGAGTCCCTGGATCGAGTCCCGCATCGGGCTCCCTGCTCGGCAGGGAGTCTGCTTCTCCCTCTGACCCTCCCCCCTCTCATGTGCTTTCTCTCATTCTCTCTCTCTCAAATAAATAAATAAAATCTTTAAAAAAAAATAAAAATGAAATTATTTGCTTCCACTTCCATTGTACACCTCGCAGGGCACAGGTTTGGAGCATCTGTGCTTTGACACAGAATGTCACAGCTCTGCCTGGTGGCGTGGGATATGGGGATGACGAGGAAGGTGAACTATACACATTATCTCACTAATACATCAAAACTGAGGAATATAGTATCTTGTGTTCGAGAAAACGAGCTCAGAGAGGTCCAGCAACTTGCCCTTGGTCACACAGCTAACAAGTGGCATCTGGGGATTCAAACTGAAGACGGGCTTAACTCGAAAGCCTGTGTCGTCCTACATCTTAGTGCCTTTGTCAGAAGTGGAGTTCTGTGCCGTGTCTCCTGGGGGCTATAAGATGTTCTGCCTTCATGAACTAGTGTGACTTGTAACAATAATATTCTTTTTAAAATAATCGATAACAGGGGCACCTGGGTGGTTCGTTCCATTAAGAATCTGCCTTCGGCTCAGGTTGTGATCCTGGAGTTCAGGGGTGGAGCTCCATGTCGGGCTCCCTGCTCAGTGCAGAGTCTGCTTCTCCCCTTTCCTCTGAGCCCCCCCACTCATCCTCTCTCTCTCAAATCTTTAAAAAAAATTAAAAAGTAATGTATAACAACATGTCTTTGAATTCAAGCAGCTAGTATCCGGAGCCTCAGGCAGTAGCCACTCAGTAAGCTCTGAGGTCGTGCAGAACAGTCGAGTGTTTAAATGGCTGTCGGGTCTTTCTGAGGAGCTCATTGTCGGCCGAGCTCTTAGGGCAACACGGAACCACAAAGGTGAACACGGGAACCGTGAGGATATAGTTGAATGTGTGATTGACCTGCTTATAGTAGAAACTGTCAAATATTTATATAAAAGAACAGCACTTGGATAACCATGTACAAGCTGCTGTTTTTGTGGGTCACCCAGTCCAAACAGAAGGGCTCCTTGAGAGTGTCCTGCACCTGGCCTCTCCGCCCATCAGCTCGCGGCCAGCCTCCCTCCACCTGTCCACTCCCGCGGTTCCCCACCCTGGATTACTGGGAAGCGAATGGGAGACAATGTGTCATTTAATCTGTATGTGTGTTAAGTGATTTTTAAATGGAGAGGGAGGAGGGAAGAAGCAGGAACTCTGCTGTTCAGCCTCTGCAGTGAGATCAGAGGTGTCGGGCGAGTGCTAACTGCAAGGACGGGGAAGAAGGCGCTTCCCCTCCACAGCAGCTCAGAAGCCGGCTTGTGTCTTCCAGGCTCTGGAGGACATGGCTGTGTCCCCACGAGGCCGCCCCCGGGGGTCTAAGCCCATCCGGCGCCACCGCCCTGTGGATTTCATCTTGGAAAATATTACCTGCAGTTTTCTGGGTTGTGATACCACAAAAGGCCTTTGAATCATCCGTCAGTGTTGCTCAACTCTGGATTACACAATAATCACCCAGGGCTTTTCAAAAACATACCACCTGGGCCAACGCCGCTGATGAGTTGGATGAGAGTCCCCGGGCAGGGCGCGGGGAACCCCGCTCACGCACTCTCCCAGGCAGTCCTGATGTCCCCCTCCCCGAGGACCCCTAGAGCCCCACCCTCGCAGTTTAAGGGTGGGGAGCCCTGGGAAGGGATTGCGCGGGACACACGCTAGTGCCCAGGGTGGAAACACATGGCCAGCGTGTTTTCCTGCGACCGCAGAGGCTCACCAGCCTTGAGATGGGGAGGTGATGCTCTCCAATGCCTCTCCTCCAGGTCACAGAGCTGGCCTGAGTGCTATGTCCTTCAGCCGGGGGCCGAGAGGAGAGGGGCAGCGCTGGGTGGGGAGCAGGGCTGGGGACTCCCTACCCGGCCTCCTCAGCGCCCAGAAACAGCTTACACACCCTCTAAGGCCACATGCCTTGTGGAGGGCGCCGGGCACCCAGGCCTCGTGTCCTGGTTCCAGGCGGTAAGACTCCGGATGCATCCCCCTCCCCCCACCCAGCCCCATCAGTGCCCGTGCAGAGGGCCTGGGGTTGCCATTCACCTCTTGCTGCAGGTTTTCCATGAGCAGGCCAGCGCTAACCTGAGTTCTTCCAGGCACGGACTTGACCCTCCTAGTCTTCTGCGACCCCGGGCCCAGTGGCAGGCCCTCTTGTGGGAGCCCCCAGGGAGGGGTGGTGGGTCTGGGGCAGCCCCAGGCGACCACCCTCAAGCAGTGTTGTCTACTTCTATGCTCTCACCCTTCAGGAAACTAATCAGGATATGCTCTACCAAAATGAAGGAGAAAACCAAAGAATGGAGATGGGGGACACAGGGCCCGGCCCGGGAGGGAGGATGGGGGCCCTCGGGGAGGCAGCCCGGCCAGCCTGCAGCAGGGGCTCAGAACACAGGTCGTCACAGGTCATGACCACAGAGCAACCAACCGCCTCCTGCAATGTTTTGAACATGAAGACGGAATGGCCACCGTGTGCCTGGCCCACTTCTCTGTCCTCTTCTGTCCATCCCCTGGAGCAGCGAGCACCTCGCTTCCCAAGCCCCTGAGCACACAGACTTCAGCCTCTGGCAGCCAGTGCGAGTCTGGAGGCAGAAAGGCCAGCAGCCCACTCCCTCCTGAGCATCTCACAGCCAGACAGGTAGCACAGAGTTCACACGGTGCCACGTCACGTACCTCCAGGGGCCCCGGGGAACCGCAAGGGGGCTGAAGCCGGGCTCCGCTCTGTCTGCCTGTGGGCACTGGCATCCGATGGGGCATCAGGGCCCTACAAAGTGAGGTTTGGACCTGCTCAGCTTTTCGAAACAGACCTATAGGTTTTTTGCGGATCCACACATAGGTAAGACCAAGTGCAGTGAGTCAGGCAAAGGCAACCGCCGCATGATTTCACTTGAATGTGGAATCTTAAAAAACAGAGACAGACTCCTAAATGCAGAGAACAAACTGATGGTTGGGTGCAGGGGATCAAGAGCACACACTTCCAGTTATCAGTAAGCCGCGGGGATGCGTCGCACAGCATGGGGAATACGCTCCGTAATATTGTAACAGCATCGTGCCATGGCCGAGGGTGAGCATTGTGGAATGTATAGAATCGTCGACGCAGACTTTGTACCCTTGACTGGCGTCCCCCGTGCCCTCCCACCCCCGCTCCGTTTCTGTGATGATTCTCTAAGCTGCATGTATACATTTTCCGTGCTTTCCTGTATTTATGACCTATTTCACAACGAAAACAGAGGTTCAGGGGTTGCTTTTGGGAAAAACAGCTCGGCTGAGTGGGCTGAGGGAGAGTGATGATCAGGCTCTAAATCACGGAGCCAACTTTCTGTTGTGTGTGCGGGGCGCGCCCAAGCCCAGAAGGGACCAGCAGCAGGGTTGGCAGAGCTAGGCCCCAGCCGGCCCTGCCTCACTGGGCAGGTGCGCTCGCCCTCAGGGGATCGTGGCACGGACACACGCGGGCCTGCCTGCTTCGCACCATGAGATCTTGGCCGGAGTTGTTCCAGATCGAGTGAACTAAGCCTCTGTCTCCTCGCTTTTCTGCTTTTCCTTCCCCTGCAGCCACGTCGGTGTTTGCGGAGCCCACACGGCCTCTCGCTCTGCAGCCATGGGCCCTCATGGGGCCTCGGTTTCAGGTCAGAGGAGCTCAGCAGGCTGGGGCGGGCGGCTCGAGCAGGAGCCCTCTGGCCTCCGCCTGGCCGGTCACAAAGCTCAAAGGAAGGAGACGCTTTGGGAATCACGGCAGGTCTCCAACCGCGAAGGATTTCCAATTGGTTTCCACCTGCAGGGCCCGTCACAGGTTCCTGCGGCAAATGAAAATCAGCCAAGTTCGCTGCGGGGAGTCCTCCTGATTCGGGATGGGAGGCCACTGTCCCCTGGAATTACAAACTGAAGGGCAGAAACCTAACTGGGAGGAGAGGTTTCACTCATTTGTTCAACAAATATCTATTGACTGGCAGCCGTGAGCCGGGCTCGGGCCGGTCTCTGGTGGTGCTGCTCTGAGTAAACCCCAAGTCCCAGCCTGCCGCGGGGCCTCCAGGGCTCGGGTCGGAGGGGTCGTTGGGCCTACATTTGTGCGTCTGCCCCACCCATGCCCCCAGAGGCCTCTGCACTTGTCACTCCGACGGCCTCGGGGCTGAGTTTTAACCCATTCAGTTCTCCCAGGACTCCTGGGCGGGAGGTGTCACTTGTCCTTGCTCAGCAAGGAGCTGGCCACAGCCAGAGGGGCAGCCGGGCAAGTCTCACCCGCTGAAAATCCCTTTCTTCAAGGAAACAAAGCACAATTATGGGAAGTTCGAAGGTCTAGGGTTTAAATAAGGCAGAGAGAGCGGTGACTCATCAAAGGAGAGAGGCCCAGAGAGTCCTCGGAAGTGCAGGGCCCCGTCGAGTGACCAGCTCGGGAGCAGGAGAGCGTCTGTCATACCCGCGCGGACAACTCCGTGCCGTTTATTTTTCTGTGGCTACAGGAATTCCTAGGAGTTGACGGGAAGGTGGCAAAAGGGTATTCGAACCATCCATAATCCTGTTCTCAAAGATGGCCACTGTTAACGTTTTTCAAACATTTGTCTCCAAGTTTTCCCCTGGTCAGATGGGTTGTGTGGTCTTGTCCCTGATCAGAGGTTAGCGTCACATCCCTGTGAAGGCGGTCTTGGTCCAGGAGGTGGAGGGGCCTCAGGGGACAGATCCCTCTGCCTCATCCCTTACCCGGAGGCGCCTGCCTGCAGTGACACCCACAGGAAGGTCACCCACAGCTCCATAGGCCGTTCCGATTGTTGGGACATCCCCTTCTTGGAGCTTGACCCCCGACGCCACGTGAGGCCAGCAGAGCTCACCGGGCCAGTCACTCGCGTTCCATGGAGTTTCTCTTTTGTCTGTTTTTTTTTTTTTAAAGAATTTTTTAACTTTTTAAAAAGATTTTATTTATTTATTTGACAGAGGCATAGCAAGAGAGGGAACACAAGCAGGGGGAGTGGGAGAGGGAGAAACAGGCTTCCCGTGGAGCAGGGAGCCCGATGGAGGGCTTGATCCCAGGACCCTGGGATCATGACCTGAGCTGAAGGCAGACGCCCAATGACTGAGCCCCTCAGGCGCCCCTGTTTTGTTTTTTAAATCCTCTCCTTTGCCGTCGGTGAAAACACCCAGGACGTTCCTGCGTGCGCTGCCCTGTGTGGTCTGTCTGTCCGCTCCGGCCATGGCAGAGAGACACACACTGGACGGCTTGAACGACAGAGGCTACTGGTCACCGTGCTGGTCACTGGGAATCCGGGACCAACGTGCCAGCAGGGCAGGCTTCATGTTGAGGCTGGAGGCGGCCACCCCGTCGCCGCGGGGCCCACGGCCTCCTCTCTGTGCTCTGGCAACTCCCCTCTAATTCGGGCACAGGTCCGACCTCGGGGCCCCGATACCATCACGATGGGGCAAGGGCTCCAACCCTGAACACTGGGGACACACACGTTCGGTCCCTGACCCTGAACGATTTCGTGGACCAACCCTCTTCATCAAGAAGGGGTGAGAACTGGGGTGTCTGGGGGGCTCAGTCGTCAAGCGTCTGCCTTCGACTCAGGTCGTGATCCCAGGGTCCTGGGATCGAGCCCCGCATCGGGCTCCCTGCTCGGCGGGAAGCCTGCTTCTCCCTCTCCAACTCCCTCTGCTTGTGTTCCCTCTCTCGCTGTGTCTCTGTCAAATAAATAAATAAAATCTTAAAAAAAAAAAAAAGAAGGGGTGAGAACTGCCAACCAGCTTCTCAGGACCCCATTTTGGGACTGTCCACCTCACACCACGCCCCCTGCATCCCCAAGCCCCTTGGCAGCCTGGTGTCACCAAAGGTGAGGGAGCAAAAGCGTGAGCGGGCGAGCTCGCTGTGCTTCAGTAGGAGTGTGGGGGGCGCGAGGGGCTGTAACTGCGCGGGCAGGTATGAGTACGATGGCCTCAGAGAGGGACGTGTGCATGAGGAAGATAAAGCAGACCTGAGCTTGTGGGGTGCTCTGCTAGAAGGACACATGTGGCCCCATGAAAACATAGGGGACATCGCTGGCCTTCGGTGCCCGGCCTCCCACCCAGTCTGGGGGCCCAGGTCCCCATCGCACAGGGACCTTCCCGGGTCTGCCTCAGTGTCTCCTCTGTCCCCCCACCTGCAGCAGATGGGCAGTGTCGCCAGGAGACTCCATTAACCAGGGACGGACGGGAGTCAACGAACGCACACCTTGCTCCCTCACCCTGCATGAGAACCTTTAAAAACTCTGTTCTTGTAAATGTGGACCCAGAAGAAGACACAGAACAAATGTAGGGCTACGCGAATTGCTCCAAGGTGCACTCCGCACAGCAGGGCTGCCGAGACACGTCCACCCAGGCTCCCAGGCCACCTCTGTCCTTTCCTGATGCCGTTCTCCATCCCCCAGGGTCCACCCTCCACACACACTGTGTGTATCCACATTCTTGCCTCAGGTCAGCTTCAGGAGAAACCCCACAGCAGGCAGTGGGTGAGGAGAGGCGTCCTGCGAGCCCTGAGGGCGGGGAAGGAAGGGGCCTAGCAGAGATCCGGGCTCCGGGCAGTGGGATTGGGAGGCCCTGCAGCCTCGCGGTCCTGAGTGTGTGCAGGGCAGAAGGCAGCCGCTGTGGCCGGAACACGCCCCCACAGGGCCTCAAGGTCCTGTGCGTGCGTGTGTGTGTGTGCACTCGCCCGCACGCATAGGAGTGGCGTGGAGCCGAGGGCACCGTGAGAGGCCGCTCCTCCCGTGTCACCACCCACCCTGGCCCGCGGCCGCCGGCATGTCCACACTTGCACACGTTCATGGCCAGACACCGCTGGAAAACCCAATCTCGGGGCCTTTCCAGTCGAGCACAAGTGTCTATTCAAATTGGGTACTTGGAAAACCTGTGAATTACCAGGATCCAGCCCTGAGATGTCTGAGAGGTGGCCAGTCATGGACGCACAGCTCAGGCCCCAGAGCGCTGGCGGCCT
This sequence comes from Neomonachus schauinslandi, assembly GCF_002201575.2. Classification (NCBI taxonomy): domain Eukaryota; kingdom Metazoa; phylum Chordata; class Mammalia; order Carnivora; family Phocidae; genus Neomonachus; species Neomonachus schauinslandi. Next base: position 67,808,599 of record NC_058408.1, read on the forward strand.
GTCCCCAGGAGACCATCCCCCGCATCTCCCCAGCTGCAGCGTGAATCAGCTGCTGGGAACCACCCGGCCCTGCGCTGGGGCAGCTGTGTCTCCCCGCCGACCCTGACCAGTGCCCGGCTACCCCCGCCGAAACTGGGCCTCCCACGGAGCGTCTGTTGGGGGTACTGATGGGCCGTGAGGAGCTGTGCTGGTTTTAGAGAGTGGAGAAAGTAGAGTGGGGGCGCCGGGCTGGCGGGAGGGGGCAGATGGGGAGCTGCTCAGGGTGTTCATGCTCCGTTTTGTAGGGCGAACCTGTTTTGGGGGTTGGCTGAACAGCAACACGAATGTTCGTAACACCACTGAACTGCATACTTAGAAATGGGTATGAGGGTGAGGTTTATATTATGTGTTTTTACCCCAGTTATTTTAAATTCTAAAAAAAAAAAGGCCCCGACAAGAGTTTGGGCAGCACACCCTAACTGCTATGATTTGGAACAGTTGTGACGTCCAGTTTCAGCACCTTGGTGTTCCCAGTGCCTGCAGGAGCCACCACGACGAAACCCACGCGGTAACAGAGCCTTTCCCGACGATCCCACGCACCATCCCAGCAGCCCCGGGAGGTAGACTGGATGGGGAAGCGCCCAAGGAAGTTAGTTACCTGCCGCAGGCACACGGGCTCACAAGTCCTATCTTTCTTCCCTGTTGCTGAGATGTATAGAGGTGACGCGGTGCCCTCCGGGTGCCCCCAAACACCGGTGACCCAGCCGGGGTCTCCCCGGGGCTCTGCCCTGAGCCCTGGAGCTGGGTCTGCAGCTGAGGCTTTTAACCCGGTCAAGGGGACTGGGTGTCTGGGGTGCTCACAGCATCCCCCTGTCCGCCCGCCTTTCTTGCTGGTGAGCTGGGCTTTTCCTAGATTGGCCTCGGGACGGTCTCTGCAGAAAACTGTGTGCTTCGGAGCCTGCTCTTAAAACCCTCTGGTTAGATGTGCGCTCCAGGCCACGGGAGTGGTTTTTGGAGAAAGCTTGAGGAGTTCACGGGCCACCCCAACCCGGCCCACACTGCTACCCTGCCCGGAGCCCTGTGATCCCCAGAGTGGATCCTGTCCTTGATCCTGTCCTTGAAAACTGCAGGTATCAGACTAATTAGGGAGAGGGCTCCAAATTCAAGAAGGATGTCACGGACTTTGAATTTGTTTCCTTGCAAAATGAGGATGATACCAGTGTGGGGGCTGACAGCACGTGGGGGGAGCAGCCCGTGCCTGGACCCCCCTGCGGCAGCCCCTCAGCACCGTCAGCCCCACCAACCCTGGGCAGGATTCTCTGGGAATTAGCAGTCCTGTGCACCCCGCATCCTCTACTCTGAAAAGCAGTCTGGCTTGCTGACGTGGAATTCTGAGGCAGTGAAGGTCGCCTGACGTCCTGCTCACGTCAGTGCTCAGCAAGCTTGCACAGAGCCAGCTCGGCCAGGGTCTGGAGCCATACCACCGATTTCCTGAGAAGCGCAGCCGGAAGCCTGAGCTGACTCCCTGGAAGGAGGTGGGCTGCCTGGCGAGCGGGTAGAGCCTGGTCCTCAGCGTGAAAGAGCACCCTCCCAGCCAGACCCAGGGTTCCAGAGGCTCTTCGGGCAGGGCAGGGGCGGGAGGGCTGGAGCTGGGAACATGCTGGTCAGAGCCTCGGAGGGCAAGCTGGCCGGCCTGATGCGGGGTGCCGAACTTTGGCTCTCATCCTCCTCCTTTAACCGAGAATAAGATCATGTACTCTAGGGGCGCCTGGGTGGCTCAGTTGGTTAAGCGACTGCCTTCGGCTCAGGTCATGATCCTGGAGTCCCGGGATCGAGTCCCGCATCAGGCTCCCTGCTTGGTAGGGAGTCTGCTTCTCCCTCTGACCCTCCTCCCTCTCATGCTCTCTGTCTCTCATTCTCTCTCTCAAATAAATAAATAAAATCTTTAAAAAAAAAAAAAGATCACGTACTCTACATCGAGCTAGAAGGACAACGAGGGCAGAGATCTTCCTAGTGCGTGGTCCTGCGTCTCTGCTCCATCAACAGAAGGATGGGTGGAATGCGTGAGACCGCCCAGCACACCCGGGCCCACAGGACTGGGGAGGTTTGGGTTTTGCTTGGGCCCATCCTGGGCTCCAGGACCCTCAGGTGGAAGCACGTAGCGCCTGTCAGGCTGGGAAGGGAGAAACCCCCTTGTGCCAGAATCTCTCCGCTACTACCTGGGAGGGAAATGTGGGACCTGAGCCACTAACCTGACGCAGGACTGTCCTGTTCCCTCTGTGACAAAAGGTTCATTCCCCTGGGTCTCCTTCAGCCCTTCCTGCTGGCCTATTACAGCCGCCGTCAGAGGGAGATCGCAGAGCCCTCCCTGGATTAGCCAACTACCGACCCACGGGGATTTAGAACCCAGCACCGAGGGCCACGCAGTTCTTCTAGGCCTTTTCCACAGAGGGTTTCCGACACAGGGATGTGGGCTGTGAACATGCTGTTTGTGTTTGTGCAGGTCCTGCCCTGGGGAGAAAAGGCCAGGTGTGTGCCCCAGATCCAGGAAGGGGCCCCGTGACGGACAGCCGCTCAGGCTGGGGCCCGACCCCTTGCTCTGGGTCTTGGGCGCCAAATCACGCCAGCCTGTGGTCACGGCCACCGCCCAACGGCACAGGTGCTTTTACCTGTGGGCGTCTGGAAGCTTCCCTCCGCTGGGTCGTTGGCCACTCCAGAGCCGACTTGGCAGCCACGGAGCCCACCTTGTCTCAGACGCTGCGCCCATTCTCTTCCCTCAACCATGTCATTAACTTGCCAGCGAAGCACGCCGGCCTGACCTGACTTGCACATCCTGCCCCTTCTCCCCATCGGGGCGGCCCCCGGACACCGCCCCTCCTCGTCCACAGCTCGGCCCCGCAGGGCACGCTGCCCTCTCCCTCCCCCCC